>NW_015664994.1:623805-627030 GCF_001515625.1 Sinocyclocheilus rhinocerous | reverse complement strand
TTTTTTTTTTTTTTAATGGTATATCAAAAAGTGTATATTTTTTTTAATGTGATTGTTGGTACATTTTACCAGTTTTTACCATACTTTCAAAACAAAAATTTAAATAGGAAAAATATGCAATATGAAAATAATTGAAGACAAAATGTGTTTTACTGAGACAAAACAATATTTGTTTTTTTAAAAGCCTTTTTCCAAAAGGTACATCTGGAAAAAGGGGGGGTCGTCTTATAATCAGGGTCGTCTTATATTCGGGACAATACGGTACTTGGAGTGGATGACATGGCAGCCAAACTAGCTGCAAAATATGTATACACCATACACACCATACAAAATGGTTAATCCATTGTATTCATTTGGTTTATTTTACATATTCTTCATTGTACATAATTGTAAATGTTATAATTAATATCAAAGATACTGTCTGCTTTTTTCTCTCTCTCTTATGTATTACACATCAATTGTCTCCTTTATTACTTTGGTGGTGTAATTATATTCTGTATTTTACATATACTTAAACTGCTTTGGCAATACTATAATACAAATGTCATGCCAATAATATTTGCAACTTGAACTTGAATTTACATAGATTACAACCCTAGCATATTATTATTGTTATTTAAGTTACAGAGTTCAAAATTTACTGCATAAGAGGAATGACCCACAGAGAGAGAGATGGTGCTTTGTCTTTGGTGGCACTTTAGAAGAGATTATTGATGAATGTGCACCCCAGGCTTCCTCTTTAAGAATCATTCTCTGCTGAAAATGTCATGGAATAGAACTGAGAGCTTATAACGCTAAAAAAATCAATAGTGAATTATTACAAAGGGACAACAAGAACTGGCTAGAGTAGATATCTCTTCTATGATACAAACCTGAAATATTTTTCAGTAACTCCTGAGAGAGAGAGAAAAGTAGAGAGATTAAAAAAAGGGAAGGCCAAAAGGTTCACATACACATAATGTCAACCCTGTGTGGCAAAGATTTGTCCTTTGTTGTGTATACTTTAAATCTTAAAGGGATATCTCACCCCACAACAGATCTTATTTTATGTTCCACAAAAGACAGAAAGTCATAGAGGTTTAGAACAACATGAGGGTGAGTAAATGGCATCCACAGTTTCCATCTATGTCTTTAATTAAAGTAACATTGGCTTAGTAATTGTAAACTCATCAGATGTCCTTAGCAAACTGGTTCAAATGGAGCTTTCAACTGGACTGTTTTAGAAGTCTTGTCATTGTTGCTGTGAGAAAATAAAAAAAGCAGGCCAAGAATTATTGAAAGAAAATATCTGATAACAATATCTATTAGCACATGCTGATCAGAAGGAATCACATATCCCTTTACTCAAGGGACTGTGAATAATTACATTTTAGTTATCAGCTATTACAGATAAAATGCACAAATAAAGTAATAAATTGGAATAATGATAATGCAGTTTAATTAATATGTAAATAAGTTTGTGGTCAGGGTATTAATGTGTGTAACAGCAGGTTTAGGGGTGGCACATATAACATGGCTTTCAAAAAGTTTGCCAGAAAAGCTATTTACAGTAAAACAAATGTTCTCATAGTGTGTTCAGCAATATGCTGCAAAATGCTTCAATTTTAGGAGGTTACAAACTATAAAACCTGTGGCAAAGTCTGGAGTTTAGTGGATATTGTGGTGGTATTAGACTAGATTTGCTGGAAATCACAAATGGAAGACTGGGGCTCTGAAATGTACTTAATGGAAGATTTGGAGTATTAGGCTCGATCACTATATATCCTGGGCCCAATTGATACTCTCACCATATATGACAAATCAGGGAAACAGAAGACTGTATATAGCAATTACAGATAGCCAGAAATGATTTGCAGGGCTAAATGGCCCTGGCCTGTTGTACACCATTGTTGTTATCGTTAGATAAACCTAAAACAAAAAAATATATAAAAAATGTTTTTAGTTAACTGAAATAAAATTGAAATAAATAAAATATAACTATTACATGAAAAACGAACTTACAATAAATAAAAATCAGAAATCCTTGGCAACTAACTGAAACAAATTATGTTTAAGTTGAAGTACTACAATTGAAAAAAAAAATGACAAAAAGCATAACAAAATCACTAAAACTTTAATTAAAATTAAAATAAAAACTGAAAAAAAAAAATGTAATTCAGTAAATACTACAATAGTATACACTCTAAAAACAGATGGTTCTTTAAAGGTTCTTTACATGTAGTAACAGTTATATTGTTTAGAGTTACAGTGTGTCTCTTTCCAGTTGTTTATGTAAAAACAATTGTTTAGGAAGGCCAAAAATAGTATGCGAGCGCTTCACATCAAGTCATGAAATAGCTGTGACTGGGTGCATTTATGCATAAACCCAAATACAAATTTTGATAGTAATAGAATTATGTAAGGCAGTTAGTACTAACATAATTGAAAATTTGCTCAAATGCAAAAAAAAAAAGCATTCTTAAATTTAAATACAAATTTAACTTTACAATTGTAACTGGTTTCCAAACAAGCATGTTCATTTCTCTTTTTAGTTTTTTGGTCATATGTAAGTCTGAGCAGCTCTGTTAAGCTGAGGATACTCTAACACTAGCTCTATCTATTCTATTTATTTTCTATCTACATTTTATTCTGTTTATTTATTATGAAAAATAAATAAATAAAACCTTGCTATGTGTACCACGTTAGACTAACCGGGACTTATCACAACACTTATATATTGTTGCTCTTTTGTCATTTTGATTGCTTCTATTACCCTAATTTGTAAGTCGTTTGGATAAATGCGTTTACTAAATGATTAAATGTTAATGTAATGTAATCAGGGTTTGAAATTAACACCCGCCAACCCGCCAAATGCGGGTAAAAATCAGCTGTGGCGGGTAACGCTGTCAAATCACAAGCCAATTTGGCGGGGTACTTTTCGTAAATTATGTTTACTAATTAATTTCTTGAGGAAGTTCATGTAAGCAAAATCTGTGCAGATTTTGTGTAAATACTGAACTCGAGACTCATCATGATATATTAAATAAGCCTAATTGCGCAGCATCTGGGCATATCTAGTTTACTTGAACATACCCAGCGATGTAGCTACTGGCCATCGGGAGCACCGGGACATTCCCGGTGGGCCGATCGCCGAAGCGAGGGAGACCTCATATTAGGCGCTGTTTTTAAATTACAGCCCACGCGAAACTGCAAAAAGCAAGTACTCCAAAAGTGTGAAGCGGCGCT
>NW_015664994.1:612798-620235 GCF_001515625.1 Sinocyclocheilus rhinocerous | reverse complement strand
ATACACAAAATAATGATCTTTAAAATAGCATCATATGACCCCTTTAATTTCAAACCCTGAATGTAATGTAATTTATGCATAAACATACCCAGTCACAAAAAATATTAAATCTCTCCCATGACTTTATATCATATATATTTTTTCTTTTAGCATTGTGAAGGGCTCACATTCTGTCCATTTTTGCTTTTGAATACAGTCTCACATCAATAAAAAAGTACCTAACTCACACAACATGCTATTGCTATTGCTATTGTTATTGTTGTTGTTTTAATGTAAATCCCTAATAGAGGCTCATTTCTGATTTTCTGGAGCACGGCCATCCAGCTACACTGACTGTCAACACACTCTCAACAGGTAAATTATTTCTTTCTTAAAATGTCTATAATCTTTAACTTTCAAACTGTAACTGGTTTCCTACCAATCATGTATTTTTCTCTTTTTGGTTTAAGAGAACATGTAAGTGCGACCAGCTCTGTTCAGTTATGGATACTTCTTTCCCCATCTCCACTAAGTAAGTAACAAAGATATTCAAATGTATGGTCCATATTGTTATATGCATTTTTATTACTTGGGTTTATGCATAAACATAACATTCTGAAGTGCTCACATACTACTTTTGGCCATCTTAAACAATTGTTTTTACATGAACAAATGGAAGGTCACACATCCAATATGTCACATCCAATAACCACTTAGCACACACAAATATACCTAAATTGCAATGTTGCTAGGATGGTTTGAGCTGAATGCTCATTTTAGCTGAGCACTTATATTAAATTTGTATTAATATTAAAAATGCAGTTCAGTTGTATGCACTTCACATGGCCTATATTTATTCATATTTCAGTATTTATTCATTTAGCAGATGCTTTTATCCAAAGTGAATAATCTGTGCCACTGTATATGGCATACTGAAGAAGTCTGTATATGTTTGGGTTTCACTGAATTTTTAATTTGGGTTATTTTCAACCACAACCTGCACACATGCACGAAAACAAGCGTTGTATTAGTGCATTTGTGGGCAGTTCTTCGCAGTCATCAAGAATGCATCAGGGTAGATTAACATTTACACTACAAAATCACTGTAGATGCATTTCTGGCTACATCTGAATTTGGCTTGAGATGGTTGTTGGGTATAAATGGGGACAATGTCACATTTAAAATGTATTTTCATTTCAGCAGACCTGACAGCATCAATCCCTTCAGTTTTCAGAATCTTTTTTATGTACTGCTGCAGTGAATTCAACTGTATCAAACCCATTGAGTTAAGAAAAACTTGAATAATAGTACAGGCATCAATACAATTATTACTAAGGGTTTTTAGAACTTCAGAAGTGTGTGGCAACTTGGCATTGAAAAGTGAAATTCAGCCCATCAGTTCAGTATAGAACTCCAATCTTCCCTTGTTAACGTTTGGAATTTGTGGAATTCTTTATTTTAAAGAAAGAGAGAGAGAGAGAGAGAGAGAGAGTTTCAAGCTCCTGCATTCTGTATACAGAAATGAAAGACAAATGCTACAGTGCTCAGGCATTCATTTTCAGCATAGCTTACATCAGCAATCACAAGTGACAGATGTAACGCTTAGCCTGAAGAACACCCACCGACAATGACACATGGACTCAATAACAAACCTAATAAACTGTCACAAATACTGCCACTCAAGAATAATGCAGTTACATCAGAGGGATGATGTTTATTCACATAATACATCAAAATCTCATGCAATCACTCACTGCATACCTTTAGCGTTACTCGATTTAAATAGCAAGGTTTTGGTGGGATACAACTGTAAATTAGGGTTGTGTTACTGTAGCTGGATTTGGCTGGTTAGCATGGTTAGCTCATGTGGACAACACTGGTGTACTAGTTTATAACTAGTTTAATTGCCTTTGAGATAAATGAGAATAATAACAGATCGTTTTCTCCAGGTATTGTAACTCGTCTTGGTGTCAGTTTCTACCCAGTTAACAAAACTATGTTATAAGGACATTTCGCTAATGTTCCCATTAAGTTAAGAAAATGTTATTTCTGAACATTTAAAACATCCAGCTTTTTAAATGTTTAAGACACATTTTATTTTCTTTGTTATGTGAACATTAGAGAAAACAAGAGAACGTTAAATTGTATCTTCTTGCAAATATTATGGGAACGTTACTTTGAAATGGTATCTAAACCATCTGAACCTAGCAAATAGTAATGTCTAAGAATGTTTGAGGAACATCCAACTAAAATGGTTTTAGAGAAAGTGTCAATGAACATGAAATGTTTTTTTCTGCTACTGTTTTTATAACATTTAAAGACTTCAAGCAAGTGTTTTGACATGATTGGAATTTTCTTTCAAGAAATGTATGTGACTAAACTGCAATTCAAATACGTCAGAAACTGTCAAAATTCATATGTTATGGCATAAAACCTATATTTGTAAGTTATGGCATGAAGTTATTACAGAAACACTTTTGTACTTTGATGATGATTCAAAACAATACACTCGGCAGCTCAGAGGAATATTGCTTCATTGTTTCATTCCACATGTGAATGCACATCAAAGTTTCTGACTATCTCAAAGAGAAAAAAAAAGAACAAGGGAATGGAAATATTTCCAATTATTACTTGAAGAAATTAATCTATCTGTGCGTGGTGAGCTGCCCTTGGACTAGAGAATGCAGAAGAGCAAAATTACTATTATTCCGGGCAGTTCCTCTGCAGATGCACTCCTCCTCCTTCCACCCTCCTATTTTAATTCTGTAGCTGATGAGCACTGGTATCACTGAAATGTGTTTAGTGCCAGCCCAGCATGGCCGAGGGGAAGCTGGTGAAAGACACAGTCTAGATAAAGGTGAAGAACAGAGGCTTTTGGCTCCGGAGACAAAAGATCAAGACAGAAAGGTGGTGTGGAGGCTGAAACAGAGAATGGCTTCCTCCCTCCCTATAAATTGGGGTGATTATGATGAAGTAGTTCTGACTCGCGCGGTGCTCTGGGGGAAAAGACATCACAGATCACAGAAGGGAGAAAAAGTTTTTTTTTTTTTTTTTTTAAGTGTTGGTTATGTTAGGTCTAATAGTATAGTATACCATTCAAAGGTTTGGGGTTTCCTGTTCCCCTGTCTTGTGTTTGGACTTTTGTGTTACTTCCTGTCTAGAGTGTCATTTGTAGTCAACTTGTAGTCCTATTGTTTTATTGGTCATCTTGATTGCGTTCACAGGTGTGTCTTGTTACCTTGTTATCCTGTTTGCGTCTCTGTGTATAAATAGCCCAGTGTTTCAGTTAGTCTTTAGCCCTATTCGGACGGGACTAGTTTTACAGGGGGGTCGTTAGAGAAATTTGTGTTTCACAGACGTACTTGGTGATTTTAATCCCGTCCCTATCTGCCACGTCTGTGTTTTTCTCACACAACCTCTGTAATAATTCCAGAGCAAATTACCTACTGTTTTTCAGCAAACTCAGTGATCCTCTGAGAAAATTAATCCCGTCCGAATGCGAATGTCTGTGATTGCCGGCGATATTTTTATTTTTTTTCACAACGCATTTCTTTGTGTGTTTTGGCCAAAGTGAATTACTAATCACGGCATCGTCTGATAAAATCAACATGCATCTACACTAAAGAGCGGCTATGCGGTTGTTTTGGCTATATTACTTTTTTGTCTCATGCAGCAAAAAAAACAAGAGAGATTATGAAATTTGTGTTTCACAGACGTACTTGGTGATTTTAATCCCGTCCCTATCTGCCACGTCTGTGTTTTTCTCACACAACCTCTGTAATAATTCCAGAGCAAATTACCTACTGTTTTTCAGCAAACTCAGTGATCCTCTGAGAAAATTAATCCCGTCCGAATGCGAATGTCTGTGATTGCCGGCGATATTTTTATTTTTTTTCACAACGCATTTCTTTGTGTGTTTTGGCCAAAGTGAATTACCGTATATGCTCTTACCGCACGCATGTTTGATAGGTTTGCCTCCCGGCATAAAAAAAATAAATAAATAACAGTAATAAAATCAAGAGCCAGATCACATAAACTGTTAAGACTGGCTATTGTAATATCAGCATCAGGTAAGATTACTCACGTTAATTTCTGCACTCAATTTCATAATGTTTTAATAACATATGTACCTTTATGAAAATTAAACATGGGTTTACTACAAATAAAAAAAAAAATAATAATAAAATAGTTAAACTAAAGTAACCACACATTAACATGGTTTTGCTATACTAGCCATATAGCTTCACCATGGTATTTGAAGTAAAACTGTGATTATGCTAATGGTAATCAATCCGAATGACTATACGTAATGCACGCATACAGAGCGCGTAATCTCTGTGACGCCCAAATGTACAAAACAGACCCTCCCACCTCTGTAATAAACACGGAGATGTTAGTCCTGTCCGAATTGGGACATGACAATCGCAGACATCAGGTGATAAGAATCGAAACTCAAACGTAATTTAGAAAATTAGTCCCGTCCGAATAGTCCTTTTGTCAGTTGTTGGATGTCTGTGATGGTTGCTCCCTGCCCTTGTCTGAGTTCCTTGTTTTACCCATATTGGAACACTTGTTGGTTCCTGAATTCTTATTAAACTCCTGCACATAGATCCTCACATCTGTTTGCCTCATCTCGTCTCTGCAACGTTACAACTGTGCTTTTGCATGATTATAATGAAAAAAAATCATAAAGTCTTGCTCTTTGAATTTAATAGTGACACTGCATTTGATCACTCACTTGCTGTTAAGACAAACTGTTTCGCAAAACACAATTGACAAACGACAATCTGTCTCCTTTTCTTGCATCGTCTGTCTGGTAAAGGTTAATACCAGACACAGCAAAATTAAATCAATGTGCGGATCTGCGAAAAAGATGGATCGAATTGAATTTCTGGGAATTATTCCCCCAGATTTTGTGACAACTGCTAATGTGATCAACACAAAGTTAGTCAAGGGGTCCCAATTTCTCCCGCCCCTTAAGTATGCAGATTTACCTTCTTACCTTCCATCTCTACCTTTGCCTACTATTTCAGAATGGGAAGAACATAGAAGATTGTCCTCTATTAACTGTCACAAATCTCCTGGCCCAGACATGATCCCTCCAAGAATACTGTCTGAGTTTGCATGTGAAATCAGCAATCCCATTTGTGACATCATTAATAGCTCCCTTGCAGAAGGTGTTGTTCCCACACAAAGGAAAGAGGCTACTGTTGTACCCATACAAAATCCCCTCCCCCACGGATATTGAGGAACTGAGGCCGATTTCATTAACATCTCAGCTGTCAAAAATTTGTGAGAAATTTGTTGAGCAATGGATCGTGAATGATATCACACCAAACCTAGACCCTATGCAGTTTGGTAATCGACAGAACCATTCCACAACACACAATCTGGTTAGCCTGATGGATTTTGTGTATAAGGCCTGCGAAGAACCATGTTCAGAATTTGTTGAGCAATGGATCGTGAATGATATCACACCAAACCTAGACCCTATGCAGTTTGGTAATCGACAGAACCATTCCACAACACACAATCTGGTTAGCCTGATGGATTTTGTGTATAAGGCCTGCGAAGAACCAGGTTCAGTGTGCACATTAGTCACAACTGATTTTGCCAAGGCTTTTGATGCTGTAGACCATACAGTAGCAGTGAAGTGCCTCCTGCATCTTGGAGTGAGACCTAGCATCATTCCATGGATTTGTAATTGTATGTCTAAACGTCGTCAAAGAGTGCGTTATCAGGGATATCTATCTGATTGGGAGTATCCTTCATGTGGAGTTGCCAGGGAACCATATTGGGGCCCATAATCTTCCTAGCACTGATTAACAATGCTCTCCAGGATCAAATTGCCCATTGGAAATATGTGGACGACATGACCATGGCCCAGAGGTGGACTTCTCATCAGCCATGTACTCTCCAGCAGACGTTGAATGATCCTGGCATCTGGGTGGAGGAACATAAAATGAAACTCAACTCAAAAAAATGCAAGGTCTTACATGTTACCCGCATGCAACAGATACCAGCTTGGCCATCACTTTCTATAGATCAGAACATTTTGAGGTTAAGGTTTTAGGGGTTACCATCCAGAGTGATTTAAAATGGGATGGTCAAGTGGACCACATGTTGTCCTTAGCCAACAGAAAGCTGTTTGATCTTCGTCGGCTAAAGAAATTTGGTGTTTGAGATCAAGAATGGGTTATCATCTATGCAGGGTATGTGCGCCCTGTGTTAGAGTATGCAGTTCCAGTTTGGCACAGTTCTTTGACTACTGATCAAATTAAAAGGTTGGGAAGTGTGCAGAAACGAGTCTGTAAAATCCTACTGGGACAAAGGTATCAAGGATATTCCGATGCCCTCTCCCTTCTTGGATTGTGCACACTAGCAGAGAGACGAGTCCAACTGTGTCTTGATTTTGCTAGGAAGCTATACAAGTCTAGCTTTAGAGACTGGCTACCACCACTCAGGGAGCAGCTGACTGGATGCCAGATGAGGAACTCAGATAAACTGACAATCCCCAGATGCCGAACAGAAAAATTCAGGAGATCACCTATTCCCTATATGTGTAGACTTTTAAAACGATTACGGATTTTAAAAGAACTTTGTGTATTTTGGTAACGCTTTAGATTACAACCCGCAATGTACTGAATTTACAGCTTAACTTTTTTGTAATTACAGTGTACCTATTCAGTACCTCCGTGTAGGTATAAGGGAACAATATGCAACGTTTGGGGAATAAAGGAGTAATAATCTGTAAAATTACAAATTATTTCTACTGTAAGTATTTTGAAACTAAGGGGTACCTATTCTAATATTACGTGGTATGACCTAACAATAATCTTATATTTGCAACCAATTTAGCAAAAACATACACAGTGTACTTTTTTATAGCCTACACATATAAAACAAGCTGGTAATTGTTTCAATCCAAACGCTCGGTTGAGACTGTTGGGTTAGGAAGCTGGCTTGATTTGACGAAATTTAGGTTGATATCAGTAATAAGTAACCCGACATTGCTGGGTTATGAATGTGGAGGACGTGAAAGAGAGCATGCAGCAAGTCAAGTGAGTTCAAACGTGAACGGTTCTGTGAGCAACGAAATCTGTGACTGCAGTGCTTAAGATGGGAACATGTGTGGAAAATATGAGAAAACTAATCAAAGCACAGGCGAGGGACAACTTTGAAACTGTCTGGAGTGTGTTCCTAAAACTGGAGCAGTGAATGTGGTGAGTGCAAACTGGAAACAGAATGGCGCATGAGACGATCGAGTCGGTGTTTGCGGCGCTCATAACAGGAATATATGTAGAAAATACAAGAAAACTAATCAAAACGAAGAGGAGAGAGATTTTTGAAAATGACTGGAATGTGTTCTTTTAAAACTGGAGGGTTTTGTCCGAGTATGTTCTCACAACATTGAGCAGCGACTGATGAGCGGTAAAACCGGGAACTGAACTAACGTTA
>NW_015664994.1:612156-612280 GCF_001515625.1 Sinocyclocheilus rhinocerous | reverse complement strand
ATTTTTGAAACTGACTGGAATGTGTTCTTTTAAAACTGGAGGGTTTTGTCCGAGTATGTTCTCACAACATTGAGCAGCAACTAATGACCGGTAAAACCGGGAACTGAACTAACGTTAGTCAAAA
>NW_015664994.1:601960-612144 GCF_001515625.1 Sinocyclocheilus rhinocerous | reverse complement strand
GCTTTGCTTTTTTCTGAACTGGTGTAATAAATTGTAATCTTTTATTAGGCTATCTGTTACCTGTGTTGTTACTGTTGTCATATTGTGTGTGATTTTAATTTTAAAATCCATTTTGGGTTAATTTAACCCAGCAGTAGGCCTATAGTTGCAAACAATCACTCCAAAGAGAAAGGAAAAATTTAAATCGCATCATATGACCCCTTTAAATAAAACAGTCCACCATGTTTATTGATACATCCACTGAAATACAAATGTTGTATCATGTATTTTTTATGCGAACAGCTGGAAAGAGGTAAGCTTGTTTTAAGCTGCATTGAACCTTGATGGTATATCATGCAACGTTATTTGGTGATAGTGGTGTTGAGAAGTTGCTGGTTTGAAGTTGCTGAAATCGACAAATAAGCTTTCATAAGGTAATAGACTCGTGAATAATAAATCAGCAGAAACTCATGAACTAATTTCACTAGATGTCCAGTTTTGTTATTCAGTAATCTCCATCATGTCCATCCTTTAATAATAGAATGTGTACCCCATGGTTAAAAAATGCCTATACGCCTATAATAAAATACCAATATAAAATTATAAAAAGTATATATTGACTTTCTAAATCATTCCCAAACAAGATTGTTGTTTAGGCCATACATACCACATAATATTAGAATAGGTACCACTTAGTTTCAAAAACTTTATTCCCCAAACTTTGCATATTATTCCCTTATACCTACACAGAGGTACTGAACAGGTACACTATAATTACAAAAAAAGTTAAGCTGTAACTTCAGTTTACTTACGCAGTTATTTGCAGGTTGCATATCTGGTTGTTACCCCCTTATTACCCAAATGTAACACATTGTTCCCTTATACCTACACGTACATTCTTTATAGGTACACTATAATTACAGAAATGTACACCGTAAATTCAGTATACTTACGTAGTTCTTTGCGGGTTGTAATCTAAAGCGTTGTATTTTTAGGATGTATTTTATTATTTTTTTTCTCTCTCTTTTTAAAAATGTTTGTATTTTATATGAAGTAAATTGGTATTGACATGTTATTGTAACAGCAAAATAATTCAGTGCCCCCTAATGACAAACGTCCTTGGGTACCTGTAATGATGCTGAAAAGTCAATAAATCAATAAATCAATATGTTTTTTAGAAATAAATTCTTAAGTAAAGGAGTGAATAATGTGATTAGTATTCATCATTAACTTTAGCTACCATGAATCTGCTCCTGCCAATCTGTTCCTGGAGCAACAATAAATACATACTGTATATTGTAGCTCCCACCTTGGCTTTTTCAATGAATTATGGGGTGTGCTTCAGTGATTTTTTTTTTTTTTTCTTCTTTTTTGATTGGGGCATTTAATTGTAATATGAAAAAAAAATAATACATACATACATATATGTGTGTGTGTGTGTGTGACTTGATATAATATAAATTATATTTCACTACTAAGTATTAACTATTACTTTTGCCTCAAACTCTTAAGTTGCTGCTTATTAATAATAAGGTAGTTGTTAAGTGTAGGTATGGAGTAGGTTTAAGGGATTTAGAATATGGTTGTGCAGAATTAGACATGAATATGTGCTTTATAAAAACTAATAAACAGCCAATATGCTAGTACTATCCATGCTAGTTAATAGTGAGAATTGGTCCTTACCAAAAGTAATATTGGTCCTTACCAAATAATATTAACAAATTTAAACGTATTGTAAAGTTTTACCCAAAATTTCAGTCACTCGTTTATACATCATCATTGCAGGAGAATCTGTACAATGTTTACAAATTCAACATATTAAGAAAACAAAAGCTGCCCTGTAATAAAGAGAGAAAACCCAATATTTCTCTCATTAGTCCTGCAGTTGTCTGGCAACTGTATGTTCTCTAATATTTTAGACAAATTGATGAGACAGACCGAGTCTTTATTCTGACTAGAACATTTGGCTTCTTTCATGTGTTCTTTCTCCACATATGAGGCATTCAGCTATTCTTTGAAGATAAAGGGTAAGGCAGCGATGAATGACATTTGGTTGTTTAACTTAGTCAGACACTATTTTGACATGCATTGCTGCCTGTCAAAATAGATGAGTGCATAACTACAATCGTTTTATGAGACCTTATGAAACATTTTAATGAAAAAATGCAAGACTTTAATGTTTCCAAATATTTTAAAAGAGCGTCAGTGGGGTGGCACTTGCATTTGATTCAATTACATTTTTAAAAGTGTTTGGAATTCACCCTATCTGCTTTCTACTAACATGTGGTATAATATTCATGAAACAATTTTTATGAAGAGTTTACGTCTTATTGAACCAGTAACTCTGACAGCATAAATGAGAGGTCATTGAACTAAAGAAAGTCTTTTACTCAGTGTAACTGAGCAGAAGATGAAGCAAAGTAGACAGATAAGATATGAATGTCAGTGATGGATGTGGAAAATTGCTTTTGCTATCTTTTCGAGTGTGATTTCTTTAGGTAAAAAAAAATGTTGTTTCATGTGAAAGAAATCAAGCTTTTCTGTTCTTACCTTTGTCCATTTATTAATTCTCTCATTTATTCCTATCATGGGTTGTGAGTTAGAAGCTAATTGTTTCTTTACTTCTTAGGTCATTGATTTGGTCATTATGGAAGACCGTTTCCACCACAGAATTAAAAAAATAAAAATAATTAATAATTGTGACTTTTAATTGCACCATTCGGACTTTGTTTCTCGCAATTCTGAGTTTATAGAATTGCTTGATATATACTCAGAATTGTGAGATATATAATCAGGAAGTCTTTCTCATATCTAATCAAATCATATTTCTAGTCTGATAATCTGACCCTCACTTATGTAAGTGACATGAGCGAATAAAATCAAAGATGTACAAGCTATCTAATTAAGAAAACATTTGCTTGTGGCTTTTTATCCCTCTCCAGAATAACGTGTATGTGGTGAAACCTGTGGAATATATTTTGTCACACTAATTAAAGGAACAAATTCGCAATGTGCCTTGTTTCACCAAGAGACTAGCTCAAAAAAAAAATAAAAACACACACACACAATCTTGCTGGTTTTCTGAAAATCAGCACGGCTGTGATTACATTTATTTTATTTTTTTAAGGATGAGCCCTTAAATATGTCCTCCCAAACCTTGTGTTACAATAGAAAATAAAAAAAAAAACCTTCAGCACAGGTTTTAGTACAAAACAGTGAGTAGGTAGACATCCCCTACTAAAATCAAGTTGTTACATGTAAGCTGATGGGACGGTGCCTTAATACAGCGGAATGATTCTCCAAAAACATCTGATGCCTACTGTTCCCTGCTGACATCCAGCACGTTCTATCCATCTCGATGAGAACGTGATCCTTTTTTCTCTTCCCATGTATCTCCCAAAAGGATTTATTTTATGACAACGCATCTGGAGCCTCTATCTTCAGAACTGTGGCTTGAGGGGAGGCAGGCCGCCTGCTGCCATGTCAATTTGACTCCTTTTTGCTGAATCTGATGCTATATTCCTTTGCTCTTTTGTAGGATTCACATGTGGGTGTTGTTCTTATGTTTTTAATTGTGTTTAATCTACCATTTTCACCTGTAATCCTGTTTTATGGAAGCTTGTTTCCACTGGAGGATAAAAAAAAAAAAGTTATAAAGGTAATTGCATCTTTTTTTTCTCACAATTCAAACTTTTCTCAATAGTTTGCAATTCTGACTGCGAGAAATAAAGAATTGAGCGATTAAAAAGGCCCTATTTTTCTTTCTTTCTTTCTTTTCCATGGTGGAAACAGGCGTATGACTTGCAAAAGGTAGTTTTGAACTCACCTGAAAAATGTAAAAAAAAAAATACAATCCTGACATGTTCCAATATCCAATACATAAAAGAGAAATAAAAAAAAACAATATATTGGATTAAAACAGCTCATCAGAAACTAAGGTGCTGCTCTGTGGGCTGAACGATTCCCATGTTTCCCACTTAAGGGATATGCTCCAAATGTCATGTTGCCTCTTGTACCTGTATGAAGAACAAAAATGTTCAATTCAGGTATGATGAGCACAATGAATAATACAACGGAACTGGGAGCCATTATTAGAGGGGGCAACGTTATTTTGCCTGGGGTGAAAAGCGTGTATGCCATAAAGTTTACTGCACAGTGAGGTAAAACAGAGCAGTCGATATCATTCAGAATAGATCCACATTCGCTCAAAGCTAGCGTTTTTTCAGATAGCAGATTAACGTTGCAGTGATAATGGCCTAGTAAGATTAAGATACAATTATGGACTCATAAAATGAAGCTCAATAAACAAGAGAGGCATAGGAAGTCTTTAGTGAAGATGTCAGATTTAAATGATCAATTAAAGCCAGCTTGTTATGTTTAAAGCTCACTGATCATTCTTAATCATGTGAAGTTTTGCCATGCACACAAATACCAGCTCTTGTAATGATGCATAGTATTTCTGCATTGTCTTCTGTGTCCTCTTTCTTTTCTTCAGCAGTAAATTTGCCTGCAGTCTGTGAGGGAAATGTTTATCTTTAGTTGCCTCAGCTATCTGCCTGCTGACGTATGATCTTACTGTAAGTCATCCGCATTGGAAACGGCTGATTTTGAACAAAGAACTTTTTCTTTTTAATTCCCCCACACTAAAATGCTAAAGCAGTAGTCAAGGCAACATGGAGTAATAGGAGAGGCAGATAGAGACAGCTGCTTGCAGGCATGAGGATTCAAATTCCACCACAGTTCTGCTGCCTCAATCCCAGCTCATTATCAACAACTAAGGCCCATGTAGGAGGATGAGGGATGGACTTCTGGGACAGAGAGAGAAACGGGAGGGAGTGAAAGGGAAGGGAGATACTTTGGCCTGACAAGTTTGAAGTACTGTTTGTAATTGTTTTCACAGCCTAGAGGAGGACTGTGTCAATGTCGAGCAAAAAATGATGACAATGCAAAAGATACTGTGGATGTTTATGTGATAGGTGGACCAGGGTATAGAGAGACTGAAATACATTTGAAGGATCATTTTAGCAACATCAGCAAAGCTTACTTAATTCTGAAGTGCAGAAATGCACACTTATTTTTTGGGAAGATACTCATGATTCTATTTTTTTTTTCTTCACCAGAATATGTATTTAATTAAAACAATTGTACTGTGTCAGGGGAAAAAATCTGCCTATTGGGTGAAAGAGATTAGTTCAGATACTCATTAATGTTGTGGCAGGGTTTCTGCTGGTCTTAAAAAGTTAAAACGTTTTAATTTGCCCGTCCACATATTATGGCCTTAAAAAGATCTTAAATCAGAGCAGAAAGTCATAAATTCATAAAGTCATGGCATTAGATATTGCATGCACTGCAAATAAATAAATAAATAAAAATGAATATCTTCTGCTGTATTTTTGTCTTGTTTTCTAGTAAAAGTATCCAAACATATTTAAATCAAGATACATTTGCTTGAGATGCAAAATGAAGATATATGTCTTGTTTTCTGAGAAATTTCACAAAATTAAGTGCATTTATGCTTTATATTACATTGATTTTCTTTAAATGGTTTTAAAAAGGTCTGCAGTGGTTGCAGTCTTTAGCCTCCTTATTAGTGCGCCCGCCTCCCATGCCGGAGACCTGGATTCAAGACCTACTTGGAACAAGAACGAGGTGTGGTGGTTAGGACACGGAGGGGTTACAAGTCCAAGTATTTTATCTATTAATAATAGTAGTCTCCAGAATGGTATTGTACCACTTTACCTTAAGCAAGCTATGTTGAGCCCTATCTAAAAAAAAAAAAGAAGTCTGGACCCAAATGATTAAAAAAAAAATAATAATAAAAATCAGCCAATTTCAAAATTGCCTAGCTTATCTAAGGTACCTGAAAAAGTTGTGTTGAAACAATTATCCACTTTCTTAACAAAGAATAATATTTTAGATAAATTCCAGTCTGGTTTTAGGGGTGGACACAGTTCTCTGTCAGCAGCCTTTGACACCATTGATCACTGGATCCTTCTGTCTCGTTTAAAGCAGTTTGTTGGCATTCAGGGGACAGTCTTAAAATGGTTATCCTCTTATTTGGAGTGTAGATCCTTTTCAGTGAAGACTGGTAACTATTTCTCTGCTTCAGCACCTTTTACCTGTGGGGTCCCACAAGGGTCCATTTTGGGTCCAGTCCTGTTTTATTGTACATGCTTCCGCTGGGAATGATTTTTAAGAAGTATGGTATTTTTTGTACCGTTGAGACCCAGTAGTAAGAATCCAAATGCCATACTCCTCAAGTGTCTGGAGGGAGTAAAGCTGTGGATGGCTGAAAACCTTGTTTAATTGAATGAAAACAAAACAGAAATTATTGTCTTTGGCCGCACAGCTTGTAGCCAGAAGGTAAACAATAACTTAGGCCTATGGAACGGGTACCTGCAGGATCAAGTAAATAATTTGGGAGTCATCTTTGATTCATCTCATTTGATGGACAGATAAAGATGGTGGTTAATAATTGCTGCTTCTATTTAAGGGCAATAGCCAAATTGAAACCATTTTTTTTACCTAATGACCTGGAAAAAGTTGTCCATGCCTATATTTTTTCTCGTTTATATTACTGTAGTGGTCTTTATGTTGGGACTTGCCAAACATACGTTTCTCGCTTGAAGCTAGTACAAAATGCTGCTGCGAGGATGTTAATGAATGCTGGGAAAACGGATCATGTTACTCCCTTGTTACCTTCTTAGGGGATGGCAACCAGTACAATTTAGGATACAGTATAAGATTTTGATATATGTTTTTAAAGCACTCCACGGAATGGTGCCAGAATACTTACTGAGCTTATTGAGACCCACGGTCCAGGTGTAATATTAAGATCATCGAACAATTTTCTTCTAACAATTCCCTGAGTGCATCTCAAATTGAAGGGTGATCATGCTTTCTCTATCGCTGGCCCAAGACTGTGGAACAATCTCCCATTGGATGTTATATCTTCCTTGACTCTGATGTTTTTAAGGACCGTTTAACATAATTGTTTTACTCTCTGGCATTTAAGTACATTAGTATGTGGATGTTTTATGATTTGTCTTGCTGTTCTTTTGCTCTCTATTGTAATGTACAGCACTTTGAAATGACTGTGTAGCCTGTAAGGTGCTATATAAATAAATAACAAAACTAAATTAAATAAATGTAACAAAACAAGTAGAACATGGCCCTGGAACAACAAATTTAGTTTTTCCTGATCCACAATTCGTTTCAACCAATCCCTGACCTGTGATTTTAGAATCAGTGGTTAAGTTTTGATTGCTCAAAAATGTTGTTCCAGGAAGAAACAACAATGTTGATCCAAGAGAATGTCCCACGCTGTGCCAAGTGTACTCAAATGTTCGCATTGTTGGATCAACAGCGGAAATGAAAGGTCAAAGGATGTTCAAGGTGGCCACAAGCTGATATTTTTCTTCAACAGTATCTAATACATGAACACTAAATGTAATGAGAACCCAATTATTTGTCAGTTCTACTTATAATAATGAATCTTTGTTTATTTACAAACCTCAATGCCTCTTCTCTCCTGCATCAAGAAAATAAAACGGGTCAATAAATTCCACTTTTATTATTTCTATCTGACAGGTGGTGAAATTAATTACCCTGAAAAAAGAACAGCGTTGTAACATCATTCAGTTTAGAAAACTGCAGGGGGGGGCTATGTAAATATTGTCAGCAGCAAGATGGCTTCTCCGAAGCTGTGAAAGCTCTCTCTTTGACACTCAGCATTACCTCTGCTACAGCTGATGTCATGCCAGGAGAACTCTCTCTCAAAATAAAAAAATGAAAAGCTTTTGATGGTGTTAAAACTCAAAACAATTTCAATCTTTTATTCCTCTCAGGTAGCCATTATACTCCAGGAGACTCAACCTAAAGAAGTGCCGTCCTGTGCTGCCAAGCGATTTCTAGCCCATTTACTGTCCTTTTATGTTCTCTCTCCCCATTTAGATGTCCTGATTTCTCACCCGCTGTTTTCTACATGCTGCTGTTTTCTACATCAATCTCTGAAGATGCTGTCAGGAGTGCTGGAGAATCCTCTTTCTGGCCGAATCCTATTGCATTATATTGTTGAGATGGTTTTGAGTTCCTGGGGGAGGAGCACTGGATCTGACAATGAATCTTGGGAGTTTTCTGTCAGATCTTGTTTGTCCCTTTTAAATGTGGATTGTCTGCGGCCTCTAAATTGTCTTAAAAACACAATGAGTGCTTTATTTTACAGTTTGTTTTTCACTAATGATAAATGTATAAACTACATTTTATATATTTAAAAATTATACATTGATAAATTATGAAACAAAACTTTTTTCTACTCTTTACAGTCTTGTTCATTTCTGTTTAAAGTGCCCTTATTTTCCATTTTGAATACTGCCTTTCATGCAGTGTGTAATGTAGCTGTATGTGAATGTAAACGATCTGCAAAGTTATAAAGCCAAAAGTGCACAATAAATAAAAGTTATTGTCTCCAAAAAGAAAGAATCATCTCTGAACAGCCTAAACGAGTGTTCAGTAATTAGAATCCCACTTCCGTGACGGCTACAAGTCATGTTGTAACACATTTGCATAATACCCGACTATGTTCTACGTTGGCCTGCCGCTAACAACTTGACCCGCCCTCAAACACTGTAGCTTGTTTGTGTGGTAAACATCATATCGAAAAGTCGCTGTGTCCTACGCTGTGAAAGTAAATTCATTTTATTTTCACTTCCGAAAGATGTGTTCCCATCATTTTACTGACGACTGCTTCTCTGATCTCAGGGATTTCAACGCGGGATTCACAAAAAGCTTGCTCTTGAACACAGTTGTTTTGGACCAGCTGGCTCCACTAAATCACAAACTGTAAGTTTGATAAATAATAGATGTTTATATTTTCTATCGAGCGTTCAAAATATGGAACTATGGCAATGGGCATATCTTATCCGATGCGCTGTACGCGGTAGACCAATCACAACAGACTGGGCCATCTGACCAATCGGGCTCACGGAAAGGCGGAGTTTAGAGAGACTGAATCTTAGAACTGCTTTGAACGAATCGTTTGAGAATAATTGGAAAATTAGGTGATATTAAATGCATATTTTGAGAAAATATATTTTTTGACCTTGCATGCATGTAAATCTAATGTAAAGACTCCCAAAACAATATTAGGAAACTTTAAAAATGGCATAATAGAGGCACGTTAAATTAAAAAGCAGTTGATGCAGAGATTTATAAATACATTTTATATAAAAAATGTATAAATAATATTACTAAAATTTTTATCTGTGAACACTTTTACTAATTACTGCTTCTTTTACTAATATAGCAAAAATATAGCAATAGCATATAGATATAGCAATAGTAGATTTTTAATATATATATATATATATATATATATATACATACAGGGCCTAAAATTAACACCAAGCGCCAAATGCGATGTTTGTGTAACTACACATATGTAACAACCCACTGAATGGTATGTGTAAGTACAAATGTGTAACAGGACTTTGATAACAACACTTTTTGGTAATGAAAGTACAAATGTGTAACAGAACTGTGTGGTTGGTGTCCAGAATGTTACACTTTATATTAAGTGGACAGTTCCTGAGGAGTTACCATGTAAGTACACTGGTATTACAGTGGTGCACCAACTCCACCAACTTGAGATCCAACTCCTCCCACTTTACATATCCCTAAACCTACCCATCTCCACCCCCTGGATCAAATGGTTCCAATTACTCTTATACATATTGTTGTTACAAAATGTAGTTATATAATTTCTGTTACATGAGTACTTAGTGAAGTGAAAAAAAAGTGTTGTTACCAATGTCCTGTTACACATTTGTACTGGTACATGTGTGTAGTTACAGAAATATTACAGCTGTAGATACTATGTACCAATGTGTACTTACACTGTGGTTACATACTATGTATGCATCTAGTTACTATGTAAGTACACAGGTATTAGGGCCACTTAATATAAAGTGGGACCAAATAATATTTTCCGAAAACAAGATCATCGTGATTAGCTGTTCTGTCATAAGCGACAAGAGCGAATCAAATAATAGGATACAAACGGGCTGATAAGGTCAGAGCAGTGTGATGGCCAGCTTGTCCCTAGACACGGTTCTAATAACTTTTACCTGAGAAGATTTTTCTGCTTCATTTCGGAAGATTAACTTTTCCCTTTTTTTATCCTTCATAACCCGAGAATGTGGCAACAC
>NW_015664994.1:581426-598716 GCF_001515625.1 Sinocyclocheilus rhinocerous | reverse complement strand
GCAGCGGCCAGTAAGTTAGGCTTTACAATATAAATTGTGGTTGGTGTCCAGAATGTTACACTTTATATTAAGTGGACAGTTCCTGAGGAGTTACCATGTAAGTACACTGGTATTACAGTGGTGCACCAACTCCACCAACTTGAGATCCAACTCCTCCCACTTTACATATCCCTAAACCTACCCATCTCCACCCCCTGGACCAAATGGTTCCAATTACTCTTATACATATTGTTGTTACAAAATGTAGTTATATAATTTCTGTTACATGAGTACTTAGTGAAAAGTGTTGTTAGTGTTGTTACCAATGTCCTGTTACACATTTGTACTGGTACATGTGTGTAGTTACAGAAATGTAGATACTATAGATACTATGTACCAATGTGTACTTACACTGTGGTTACATACTACGTACACACCTAGTTACTATGTAACTACACAGGTATTAGGGCCACTTAATATAAAGTGGGACCTTTTTTTTTCATCGTGATTAGCTGTTCTGTCATAAGCGACAAGAGCGAATCAAATAATAGGATACAAACGGGCTGATAAGGTCAGAGCAGTGTGATGGCCAGCTTGTCCCTAGACACGGTTCTAATAACTTTTACCTGAGAAGATTTTTCTGCTTCATTTCAGAAGATTAACTTTTCCCTTCTTTATTCTTCTAACTCGAAAATGCGGCGACACATACCTGGGGTTCAGTGTTGGGCAAGTTACTCTGAAAATGTAATAAAATTACTGATTACTGATTACTCCTTTTAAAAGTAATCGTGTTACTGTTCTGATTACTTTATTTCAAAAGTAATTAGTTACATTACTAGTTACGTTACTTTTTTCTCCATGAAATTTATGAAATCCCAGCATACACGCTCCCGATAAATATTTGTTATTAAAACATCAACATTCACAGAACACTGTTATTTTAACTAAAGCAAGCGGCTGCTGCGTGCATGGTTTGGATGGCAGAATGCCAGCAAAGAGCGCTGCATTTATAATCTCTAAAAGACATCTCAGTTCATCGCAATCTCACAAATCTCTGTTATAACACAATAAATATATGCATAATGAATCTTTCATAATGTCTACAATTCGTGTGTTATAATGAGAGGATTCATGAGCACACACATTTCAGCACTGCATTGCTCAACGCTGCAAACACGCCTAAATAGAAACTCTGCATACAGGGGCGGTTCTGGGGGGCCAGTGCCCCCCTGATAACATTTATAACATTTATGCATTGTAAAGCCCTAAATAATAAGCATATTTAAATGTATGCTTTAAATGCATATTTAAATGTATTACACACATACTATGTAATTTTTATATTTAATAATTTAGTTTGCTTTTCTACTAAGATGGTGCACTAATACCTTGTTTTATATTTTGATATTTACATACTGAGATTCACTTACTTGAAAATATAGCCACAGTGCCCACACTTTAAATAACATTTGAAAGCAGGTTCCTGTAAGGATGGTCCTTTCTTGTACTGTTAAGACAGCCGTGCTGAGGCAGCTCTTCAAGCTGCCATGCAGTTTACCCATGGGGGGCAGTGTCAACGACAACTAGCCTACCCCTGTCTGAGGCTGAAGGATTTAATAGAGGCCAACCAGTGGATCATGGCAAGACACTTCACACACTCCTGTGGTGGAGAAGAGCAGTGAGGTGACAGTGGACTCTTTCGATGCAATCAGGTCTGCATTTGCCCCCGAGGAGCTCGTGATCTTGTTGAGTTTGTCTGTTTCTCCCTGTGATGTATCTACCATGAGGTGCACCGCCCCATGGTACTGTTTTCCAGAACCCGGTGTAATGTTAGATTGTAAAGCTGAAAGGCAAGAGAGAAACCATTTCATGGCTCTCAAGCTCAGATGTGAAAGTAATACTCAGCTGGTGTTACAGCAGGCCTCTCTGCATTGAACCTATCATATTAAGTTATTTCAATGACATTGAGGATGTGTGTGTGTGTGTGGGGGGGGGGGATTAAATATGCAACCACGTAGATGGTCGATGCATACTAAAAAGCTAAATGATTTTATGTGGATGGACGATGCGTGAACCTGCAATGACATAAAAGAATGAGTGGACAATACATCTGGACATGATCCAAACCTCAGAGACAAAGGGGAGCAAAAGGCCCTTTTGAAAGTTTTTTTCCAGCAGAGTGACATTGAAATGTCATTCTTGTAATTTTCCCCATCCACACTGCTGAACACGCCATTACAGTGGCTTTGTTCTTGACAGGCACTTTCACTACAAAGGTAGGAACCAGGCGCGAGAAGAGTTTTGATGAAGTGGATGTCATCGAGGGGGCATCCTTGGTCTTCTAGTCCACCACAGCTGATTGGATTACATTTTGGGAAAACTCCTGCCTTGTCTGCACAAGCCACATGTCTATACTTCAAGAAAACAAAGTAGAGTGAGATAGGAGGCAGGGGTGTGGATGATTAAATGAAATGTTGTTTGGGTTAGTATGCTCAATGGGATTGAGGGTTCATTGTGTTGGACAGATAGGGAAGAGGCAGAGGGAAGTTCTGCGGTTAGATTAACTTTAAGCCTTCCATTCTTTCTGACTACATATACTTTAATTTAGAGTTCTGTAATCACTTCACTTCAACTCCAATCCAGGTTTTCCATTTCATGCTCATTTGTGAGAAAAACTCCACTAATTTGCACCCAGTTACTGCTCAATCATAAAGCTATTACATCAGTGTAGTATTCGTTTGATGATATGATTGCTTGGGATTAAAAAAAAGACTACACAGTCATCACAATTCAAGTTACAAGCACATTCTTCAGAAATTCCAGAATATGCATAGTAAATCACAATTTGAGAAGAAAACAATAACAATTCACTTACTTTGCTAACAACTGATGCATTACTCTGATAATGAAAATTAATTGATTACAGAATTTGCAGTTCATGCTGCCGTTTTCATTATTTGTAATCCTGCATCAAGTTGAGCAAAGATAATTGTTGTTTTCTTGTAATTTACTATGCGTATTCTGGAATATTTGAAGAATTGTGATGATTATTTGTTCATCTATACCTGTAACATGGCTGACGAGACGTGAGACGTGCGGATCCATTTGCGAGCTTTATTAAAACAGAAGAGGTCAGAAACACAGGCAGGGTCGAACAATGGCAAACAGGTATAATGAGGGCAAGACAGAAGAGTAATCCAAAACGGGCGTGGTCGATAAGCGGCTAACAATATCCAGAGGGCTTGACACGAGGGGTATCCAATAACAATGCAAAGGTCCAGGCAGGGGCAAACAGTATCCGAACAGGGCACCAAACCATTGTTAGATGCAGTGTTTCCTGTAGTTATGCAAAGATTTGGTTTCAAAAAAGTAAACTATTTATTTTTTTAATCTGCATTGAACTTCAGATCAATCTCAAAGCACTACTATTACATTTTAAATAGGGTAACTTGTAATCTGTAACCTATTACATTTCCAAAGTAACCTTCCCAACACTGCTTATTTATGTTTCATTATATTAAATTATATTAAATAATACAAAGAAATTATATTACATTATATTAAAAGAATACTAAAAATATATTTAATTGTTATATTTATATTTTAGTTATTTTTCTGTAAATGTTCAAACTGTTATCAGAGCAAATATTTGCACCCCTATACATTTGTGATAGATGAGAGTTACAAATTACGGTACTACCACACATTATTTTTTTTTTCATGAAAATGTTTTTCTCATCTCATCTCATCACACGTTTTTCTCATAATTTTTTAAGTCCACAGCAATTGTTTTTTTGTTTTTTTGTCATCCTCTGCATCATTTATTTTCACAAAACGTCTTTCCAACAATTTCACACATTCCTTTCATTATGAGTGTTAATAGTCTGTGTGGTGTTTATCATGAGGAAAAAAGTTCACGTTGAAATTCAATTGCATTATGGGCTGATGTGTTACACTCGTGATGGAGCGATATCAGAGTGATTTTGGAGCGAGGGAGAACACAGACGCTCCAGCTTTACACTGCTCAATTCAGGCACATATTCTGCTTTCGTTCCTTACTTATGAACAGACATTAAAAGATCTTTCCATAGTTAAATACTCAGACTGACAATGTGATTAATTTAGGACTGTTTACCTGAAATCAAAAGGGATAAGCTGGCGTGATGAGTTGTTTGCTGAAGGAGGAAGAGTACTGTGAGTGTTGATGTGTCACACTGACCTAGCCGGAACAGCTCTGCATCACGCCACTCGCCTAATGAGGTTTTTGACAATGGCCAGCTGTTCCTGGAGAGGTGAAGAGGGTATCGTCTCCAGAACCGTCACACTTGCCCACTTTGTGCCATCTTGCTGCAGTCTAATTGACATTTGCCTGACTCTCTCTTCACAAAAGCTGGACGGAAAGAAGCGAAAACCAATTAAAATCTGATCAATGAGCACTTTCTACCCATACACAAAGAGATTCCTGCGGATCGGTGCAAGTTTTTATGTTTAAGCACCCGTGTGGTTTGTTTTCTAGCTTTGTTTTGTACCAGTAAGCTCTGGCTGGGAGAACAGTTATTACAGGCTCTTTACGGAGGCTGTGTGTGACCCCTGTCTGAAGGTGAACGCCACCGGCTGCTCCAGTGTAGTCCATCACAACACTGCTTACCGCTTTCCATTACACTCCAGGTGCTCTTCAGTAATGCTGATACACACAAAACACACACTCGCACACAATGTAGCTCCATCTCACCTGAATTGTACCTTGTAACCCCTCAGCCCACACGCGTACACGTCCACGGGGCTGTTTAAAATACAGTCATCGCTCAAATCCACCCACCCGCTAATACACCCGCCACTTATAAACACACTCACATGGGTCGCCGCAATGACGGACTAAAGTGAGGCCTCACCACCTCGGGTCCGCGCTCCTCAGAGAGCCAGCCGAGGGCCGTTTCCCTTGCGGAGGACTGTAATAAGTCAGCAGTGGCTGCAGATGGGGTCAAGTCTTTATTCAGAGATGAAAAAGGGAAATGAAAGGTCACAGTTCACTTCTTAATTCGCATAGGTGGTTTCGAATACTTCACTGGTTTTGAAGTGGAGGTTGGACTTTACTAATATGAAATGTGACTGCTGATAGTGCAGTTAATGGCTGTATGTGCATTATTTAAGTGCACAAATGCTAACATTTAGATATTATTTATGAATATGCATTTATTTTATTTGAAAAATGTGTCATTAATGCTGTATCAAATATTATATTTAAATTCATACATTTTGACAGTTTGGCGTTTAGTTTAAATAATTGAATAATGGAAGACAAATGAAACAGAATCAAGGAGATGCATCTATACTATAAAATTCTATGAATTATATAGACCTTTATTTCACTTTAAGATGTCAAAAACTAGTTTAAAACTAGTCTAGATTATTCCATTCAAGTTACATATACACTACCCTTCAAAAGATTGGGGTCAGTATTATTATTTTTTTCTTTTGTTCAGCAAGGATGCATTAAATTTATCAAAAGTGACAGTAAAGACTTTTTCAATGTTACAAAAAACTGTCTATTTCAAATAAATGCTGTTCATTTCAACTTTATATTCATCAAAAAAAAAATTTTTTTTTTAATAAAAATAATAAGTAGCACAACCACTTTCAACATTGACAATAATATAAAATTCTCGAGCACCAAATCAGTGTGTTACAATGTTTTCTGAAGGATCATGTGACACTGAATACTGAAGTAATGATTGCTGAAAATTCAGCTGCTCAAATTTTATCACAGGAATAAATTACATTTGAATATATATTAAAGGGGTCATTTGACGTTGCTAAAAAATAACATTATTTTGTGTATTTGGTGTAATGAAATGTTTTTATGTGATTTAAGGTTCAAAAAACACATTATTTTCCACATACTGTACATTGTTGTTTCTCCTCTATGCCCCGCCTTTCTGAAACGCGTTGATTTTTACACAGCTCATCATTTTGAAAAGCAAGGTGTGCTCTTGTAGGCTACTCTCCCAGGAAACAGTCCTCGTGCTCCGTAAAATGCATTGCACACACACGAATATAAGGGTTAAACTGTTCTGGAACAGTATTGTAAATACAACTTAACCACTGATTATTAGTCATGTCCTCTTTTGGAAGGCCAAACAAAGTAGTTTGGCTTTCACAACGAAACACACAGCGTCTCCACAACATGGCGGCGGCGGCAACAATACTACAGCGAGAATCAAAGTTGCGCCTTCTTTCTTTGCGTGAACATTTGGGCGGTGTTATGCAAATCTTGCCAAACAGTGACGTAGACATGTGGGGGCGTGTTTAAACAAGGCGTTTTAGGATGTGGACTAGTCTTAACTTTTATAAAGAATATCTCTTTGGGTATGAGACTTTAGTCTTTGCAACTTTAGGGATCTTATCTATTCACAAACAGCTTGTAACACTCCAAAGAGAAAGGAAAACCTGAAATCGCATCATATGACCCCTTTAAAATACAGTTACAATAAAATGATTGCTCAGAATTCATCACAGGAATAAATTTCATTTGAATATATATAAAAATACAATTATAATAAATTGTAATACTATTTTACAACAATACCGTTTTACTGTACTTTTGATTAAATGCAGCCTTGTTGAGCATACAGGACTTTTTTCAAAAACATTAAAGTAAACATTTGAATGGCAGTGTAGGTAACGATTAATGGTTTAAAATGTAATATATGGGGTTAAGAAATAATAACTTCATCCATTTTAATAATCATTCAATTAAATACAAAAAAAAAAAAAAACGCAACAGCATGCTGCTGAGGGCTTTTTGTCTCAGTTCTGAGAGGGCATCTTTAACCAAGGATCTCATTTTAATTTTCCACTTCAAAATACAAACAATATGCCACTTTGGCATCTGTGATGTTTCTTTTATAAAGTATAGTATGCATTAGTTTAGTACACCATCATTCACTGGTTGATTGCCAATTAATTTTAACGCACAAATCAAAACACAGCTAAATTCAATTCAATTCAAGTTTATTTGTATAGCACTTTTCACAATACAAATCGTTGCAAAGCAACTTTACAGCAAATTAAGTTTCTACAATATTTAGTAGTATTATATAATGTAGTATAGTTAATGTACATATGGCAGAAATGTACGGAAAAATCAATTAAAGACGTAATTAAACAGATGATGAACACTATTTACACAGTTTTGTGTTTAATAAAATGTCTTTTCATAGTTTGTGTATCCCTTTATTACCGCAAAGGCATCACAATGTTTTCTAAAATCCCCCTTTTTCTAGTTCCTTTTCAAATGTTTGTTTGGCACTGTAAACACTTATATCAGTGTGTCACTAACCACAAAAATTAGATTATATGTTAGTCAGAATCCAGTGACTTTATTCAATCTTATGTGCAGAGTAGTGCTCTGGATTTTGTTAATTAGAGTGACTGAAATGATCCATTGTTATACTCTTTTTCCTCAAACCAAGCTTGCATTAAAGGATGCATTATACTTTTCAAATTACATTTCAACTGCCAATGCGTTTCCTCTCTGTTCATTTTCTCATCCCACACATTAGTGATCGCCCTAATGTGGTCATGAATCTTATATGCCCGGGTATTCATAGATTTGCTGAGTCTGTGTTTAGAACGCAGATTTAAGAAGCTGTCAGTGAGAGAGATGAATGACAAACCCATATATAAATATGATCACCTGGATCATTAGGCGCATTATAATGTTAATATGTCATTGACATGTATGGGAAGATCATTTGTCAAAAAAAAAAAAAGCATGGATGCATTGAATTCAGAGTCATATAATGTTATCCCAACTGTATTTTTCTAAGAACTTGCAGAATTAACCTCTGAATATTCTTCAAAATGTTCACAGAAAATTGAATCCATCACTTTTCCAAGAATCAGCAGAGTTAACATTTAAATATTGTTCAAGATGTTCGCACTTGGTTATTAGCATATATGCACACAAATTACATCTATACACACTCCCACACATCCAGATTCTGTATTTCTGCTTTTCTTTCTCTCTCTCTCTCTCTTTCTGCTGACCAAATCAATTATAACATCAATGCTAATGATCAACTCATAGATCAAATGAGTTCGCTATCAAACACTTTTATCCACAGTGTCCCAGCACACCCCCACATGAACACATGCACATGTGAAATGGCAGTCTCGTGTTCATTTCAACCCTTTCATCTCTCTCAACCACTGCCCCTTCTTTTACAAACATGCGCCATAGCACTGGCGCTAACGCGATAGAAACCAACCGCTCCCCTTTCCGAAAGCTGGAATCATCCACGCTTCATGCTCGCAGGCAGTTCAAACTCTCTCCTAACTCATTAAAGCTGATTTGGGATTATTTACATGCCGCTGGGAAGCACAGTAAATATGATTAGGTTGGACAAATACCGGGGTCAATATTTTGCAGACGTTCCAATTAATAAAACATACCATACGATATGAAGCTACCGCTATCTGCAGTTGAAAGGAAAGCAGTTAGGCAGGGCATAATTGGCGAGACAAAGAAACAAGGACCCCTACTGTTATGCACTGACATGCCTGTCACTGTAAAGGCAACCCGGTACACCAGTACATGCTAGCGCGAATGAGCATCGACGATCTGAAATATACTTCGAAACCAGAGGGGAAATTGAAATGAAAGAGAAATTGACGTAAAAAGGGGGAAAATAATGAAAAAAGTAAGGCTGAGATAAAAGTGAGCGAAGTAGGCTAAAAGCGTTTCACTGAAGTGATAGAATGTTGAGAGGAAAACAGTGCTTAGCCACAAACATACACACACATATCCACATGTACTTGAAGTCTGAGCAGAAAAAAAGACACTTTGCACTTTGCCTCCTCTTGTCCCTCGCTAAAATTAGCCAGTGTTAACGAGAGCCCCTTGCGTGGCAATAAAATAGATGAACTATGCAATATGAGGCAGGGTGAATGGTGGGGGATATATCGAAGTGCTCTGTGGATGTGTTGGTGAATGTGCGTGTTTGAGGAGCTGTTTATACATGTATGTTCTATGTATACATACAATATTCATAGCACTTAGCTGCCATCTTGGAAACAGCATGAGCAGCTATTTTCAATGTAGGAAACAGGCATATAAGCTCCAATATATACTTGAATGAGGAAAGTCCAAAATCAACAAAACTGGTTGTCAAGATATACAGTAGTGATATAGACAACCAGTTGATGGCACTATGTTAAAAAAAAAGAGTATGCAGGTGTGAGAATGAGAAGAAGAAATAACTCCAAAAGAAGAAGAAGAAATGGCAAGTATGCATGTATGAGAAACTGACTATAACGTTTTAAAAGGAATAGTTCAAAAGAATAGTTCACTAATATGTGCTGTTAATTTACTCACCCTCAGGTGTAATTTACTCACCATCCCAGATGTAGATGCTTCCGGTTAAAATAGGCAAATCTTCCATCCATAATATTGCTTTCTCCAATGAAAAAGTAATCTCAGGAGAGAAATATGCACAGATAAAGCACTGTTTACAAGCGAAAATGGTCCAAAACAGTTGTAAACAAATATGTTGGTGGTTTTTGATTTGAGAGGGCAACAGGGGATGGACGTTTTCACTGGAGAAAGCATTATTATGGATTATGAACTCGCCAAAAGTGGCGGTTTAAAGTTAAAATGCCTTAATGATGGATTTGTTTCTTACAAACTTTTCACTTCACAAAACATTACTTGATGGATTGGAGTTGTGTGGATTACTGTGATGTTTGTATCAGCTGTTTGAACTCTCATTCTGACGGCACCCATTCACTGCAGAGGATCATGGTGAGCAAGTGATGTAATGCTAAATGTCTCCAAATCTGTTCTGATGAAGAAACATACTATCTTGAATGGCCTGTGGTTGAGTAAATATTCAGCAAATTTCCATTTTTGGATGAACTGTTCCTTCAAAGGTTCGTTGGAGTACTTTATTTGAACCATAAAGCAAAACAAAGTTTTTAGTAACATACACTCTTAAAATAAAGATTACAAAAGGGGGTTTTCAAAGTGATGCCACTGAAGAACCATTTTTGGTTTCCCAAAGAACCCAGTGAACAGTTATTAAAGCAACCATTTTTGTTTTAGTGTGAAGAAGATTTTAAAACTCTAAATAAACTTTCCACCATAAAATATAATACAATAAATAATAGTATAATAGATTTTCCACTTTTGTTGAATGGAAAGTTTCCATGGATTCTAAAGGTTCTTCATGGAACCATAGATGTCATTAACAACCTTTATTTGTTTATGTCAAATATAAATTGTACTGTCTGGTCAAGCTAATGCATCTGCATATTCTAGAGTTAAAAATGACAATGATTTGATCAAAAAGCCAACTGGCTCTTCAAACTAGTACAGTTGTCCATATAGAATATAGTATACAACAGTAATGCATTGATAGTATGTTTATACTAGGAATACTTGACTGTATGCAAATAACTCTGTTTTCTATACAACTTTCTTTTCTCTGCAAAACTGTATCTGATAAAGTGTTTGTACTGTGTGAGTTTTATTCATCTTTTTATTATTTCAAAAGACAAAAAGAAAGCCCAAGTAACACAAATGTCCATCTCAAAGGATGTATTCTTGTTCACTTTTCAAAACAAACATGGGGTAGAGGCAGAGTTCGAGAGCACACTTGAGAAGGACTGCAATAAAAACTGTGGACACAACGGACAGAATGCAGAGATGAGTGAGAGGGGGAGAGGGGAAAGACGATCGATGGTGTTTAGACATAGAACTGCAGATGAGGAGCTGCTGCAGTATCAGTGTGGGTGGAAGTGTCAGTGCTTAAATGACTCCTATCTTCTCACCTCACACATTTTCTCTCTCTCTTAGACAAATTTACCCAGACCAGCAATACTAAGAAGCTCTGTATTAGCTTCAGAAAGCTATCCATTTATATTCCCATTCATCTCAATTTATTCGAAATCTGCAGTCTTTGCTAATAGGTGCTCAGTTCTGCAGCCAGGACTTTTTTTTTTTAATGACCAGTGCTCTCTTCCACCTTCAATACCCATGACTGAGGCACCCTTGAGCAAGGCACCAAACCCCCATTTGCTCCCAGGGCACCGCTGCAAAAAAAGGCTGCCCACTGCTCCGGATGTGGGTGTGTGCGCACTTGGATGGGAAATACAGAGCACAAATTCTGAGTATAAGACATACTTGGCCACGTGTCACGTTACTCACTTCTTTCGTTTCTCAGCATCTCAGCCTGTCATCTGTGAAGCATGCTTTAGAATCCAGTCCATGCAGCTTATGCATGGGAGACCATTGTGCATGCTTCAGACAAAAGTGAAAAAAGTCTATCATTACTTACTCACCTCTATGTGTATCAAAACCTATATGCCAGGGGTATTCAATTAAATATTAAACATTTCAAATATATATATATATACGTGTGTGTGTGTCTGTGTGTGTGTGTGTGTGTGTGTGTAGAAAAAGAAAAAAACTTGAACAGTCAAGATAGTCATCAAAAATTAGGATATTGGGTCCTCAGAGCTAAAGGGCAGTGGCATCTGAGAATTTTTCTAGGGAAAAAACAAACAAACAAACAACAACAACAACAAAAAAGAACCATAAAGTTCAATATGACGTGTACTTTACGGTGTATGCCGAAACATTTTGAGCTTTGTTTGAGGAGCAAACTGAAATTTTGTTTTGTATGGTCTCTGAAAATCCTCCCCCTGCAGATCTCAGAAACTTTTCCCCAAATTTCTATTTTAATATCAGCAGTAAAATACATAATTTCTGGGTAAACTATTCCTATAATAATTGCATGCAAATTTTAATATCATTGCATACCATTTAGTTATATTTGGATAGTACTATACACTATTATTCAAGGTTAGTAACAAGAGAAGTTCATGTAAGTTTCAATAAATTACTTAATTTAACAAAAATTCTAAATAAATTAATAATATATTTTAATAAAATTGATTTAAAATTATTTTTTTTAAATAACTAAATATGAAGTAAATAATAATAAACTGCATTACCACAAAGGTCCACAGTAACCAGTAAAAAAAAAAAAAATGCTTGTAAAATGCTTTTCCTTTTATCCCTACCTCTGTCACCGATCTGTCATGCTGAATGAAGATTTTGTCTTGTAACAATGTTAGCAATTGTTTAATGTGTCATTGGTGGCATGCCCTACTTTGACCCACGTAAGAATTCAAAAGTCGCTTGGTCCATTCATCCAGTGATGGCACCTGCTAACGCCCTGCAGACCAGTCTGACCTGGAAAGGATATGCACTCGTCGATCACTTATTAAAGAGAATGGGAAACCTAATAATACACATTTTCTTCTCTGATTTTGTTGAAAGGATTGTGTTGATGTACAGTAGGGGCAGGGAGAGCATGGCAAACCTCTCAGCTCTAATGACACTGCTATTTGTATGTATTGGTGCTTTCAGGGTATAATCTTGGTCATCGTTGCTGTACTGAATGGAATGGAGAAGGCAAAGCGAGATGGAATGTGTAAAACTGTCCGATATCAAAGGGAACCAATTACAATACATTAAAGTATTTGATTTACTAACATCAAAGCACAAAAAAGAGATTTGTCTGCTTGTAGCTATTATCTGACCTGGTGGCATGGACTTTTTTGTTTCCCATTTGTAGCTGTACGACTTGTTATAATGTTTTCTGAATTGTTGTTGTGCTTTCTGAATTGTTATTTTGTTTTTTAGACTTGCATTTGCGTTTGTAATTTGTTATTTTGTTTTCAGAATTGTGATTTGCTCTGCACTTCTCTGCCACCGTAAAAATCTGACTTTTTGTTTCTTTCTTTTTGCCTTTTTAAACTATAAACTACAATAAACTCAGCTGCTGACACAAAACCAACAAATAACTCTGGAATCGTAACAGATATGACCTTTATCACTGCTGTTCTTCCCACCCTTGGTCTTAACACTTCACTCAGTTTGGTTAAATCGGACCCAGCCTGTCAAAGCATTAAAGGAAACCAAACATAATGCCAGCTCTTATCGTCTCTCATCTCGAGAGGTGAAATGCCAACTCAGAATGCATCACAGCCTGGTTCTAAGCATCAGATGACCTGTCTTCAGATGTCACTGAACGCTCAGTTCTCCTCTCCCACTCAGAATGCACTGACTCAACCTGATCAAAGAACGAGTGTCATTCACACGGGCTGAAAGAACAGTGTGCCATTTGAAATGGACACACACATGCACACTTGCATTTCTTTGAGTGAAACATCTAATCCATTGGGCTTGCTGCCACCTGAAGCAGAATAAAAAATGATGTTATATCATGCTGGTACTTTGTATATACTTCGTTTCAAAGAGCACAAGGCCCTTTGGAGGCCCAGTGGAAAATCAATGGCCAGAATAATGATGCAGTCTTGGTTTGGCTTGGATCTGTGCTTTGCATTCAGTGTCATCCTGAACACAGATTGGATACAAGCCCTCACCCACATAAGTAATTTCATTCAGTTACGTTCTTTCTTTCCTTCTGTCTTCTTCTGTCTCCACCTGTATATCCACAATTAATGATGGTATAGGCTTATTTGTGCACAGCAGCCTAAGCGAGGAGAAAAAGAAGCCAATGACACTGGGTTTCATTAATAATTGTGAGCAAGTTGTGTAAAAGGATCTTGAGCAAAATTTCTGTAGGTTTCACAACAGGTTTGTATGTCCATATCTAAATATATGCTCATCAAGGCTGCATTTATTTGATCTCAAATACAGTAACATTTTATAACATATTGTATAAACTAATTTATTCTTGTGATGGCAAACCTGAATTTTTAGCAGCCATGCTCCAGTCTTCAGTGTAACATGATCCTTCAGAAATCACTGTGTACTGTGTAATGATTTGGTGCTGATTATATGATCAGTGTTGAAAGCAATTGTGTTGCTTAATATTTTTTTAGAAATCATGATTATTTATTTATTTATATATATTTTTTTGGTGACTAGAAAGTTTAAAAGAACAACATTTATTTGAAAAAGAAATGCCATTGTAATTGAAAATACATATAACATTTTATATAAAATATTAAATATAAAATGTTATAAAATATTATATCTGTATGTGATTTTTTTTTTGGCACAAAAAAATTGCTTTTTCTCAGTTACCAAATGAGGCCCATTACGAAAATGTACAAAACGTGTGTGAGACATCTTTTGGTATTTGCATCCCAAACAAATCCAGAATAAACAACTTTTTGGATCTAATGAGGTGCTTAGTGGTCCATGGGCTTCCCTCTGTGTGTAATTATGCCAGAGCGGAAATGTACTTACACTTAGGAGAGATAAAAGGATTTGTAAAGCTATGTAAGTACAAAAAAAAAAGAGTGGTATAAGCGATCAATAATTAATTTACTTTCAGCAGTCAGGGGCAATTAACAGACTTTCCCCCCATTACAGTCTAAAAGGCCACATTGCCTTCTTTACCCCGTAATCTGACTGGCCACTGTGACAATCACGGATTATCCAACCATGAAATCGATAAAACAGGATACGAACCATTCCACATTTGTGCAATTAAATCACATTGTTCATGTCCTAAAAGGTGCAAAAGGAATTTGTAGAGAGGCCACACATTGTGGTAATTTACAACAAGTTTTAGAAAGTAAAGAACTTGTGAGCCTCGCAAGAATAAGAATGAGGAATTTAAATTGGCAAGCATTTTTAAGACACCTTTTGAATGCTTTTTTCCTTGATGGATAAAATTGGTTCTTCTAAAATTAAATATTATTCAATATTAAAAATTTTCACATTTTCTACTCAGTATGAAGGTCTCACCAAGTGCAGGTGTATACGTTGAATGCAAAGTGTATTAGGAACAAAATATAGTTTTACAGTTCTGTTTTGTAACTGTGTCATCCATTCAGACACATTTTTGCAAATACAAAACATTGGTTGTGTATGTCTTCCATCTCCTCTATGAAAAGCAACATAGCTTCTGAGCATGTGTGTGCTAGCCTAACATCAAATATTGACATTCAGATGCTGTAGTGTCTCTCAGTCAGCCAAGAAGAGATAAAGTCAAAATTCCAGTAACTGTTGAGTTTGAGGATGTGCAGGTATAAAGGCAGGATTTATTTTCTAAAAGGTTTAAGGGAGAGTGTAAAGGTATTTGTGGTACAAGATATACAACACAAGGTTATAATAAGCTCCACATAAAGTGTGGCACTCCTCTTGATGTAGGGTGCTCTCTCTCTCTGGCTGTCTAGCGCTCTCTCCCTCTTCTTCGGTACACTACTCAAGTTCCCATGCTGGATGCTGACAGTTGCCTGCGGCATTCAAGAAAAAAAAAATGAGGTAGAGATTCGGGGGAAACTGACTTCTGTTTACAGATATTGCCTTCACCTGTGCAGACCCAGGAGAGCCAGCAGTCCCCTGATCAGAATCCAAATGTTCTGGTCCCTCACTATCATTACAGCCCCTCCAGAGATATTGTAATGCGCCGCTGCTCAGCTCATCATGTGGCAAGACTGACCCCTGCTGTTTCCTCAGTGCATGCATTCATATTTCTTACATGGGCGACAGATCATTTAGACTCTACACTTTCTTCTTCAAAATTTCTGTAAAGTAGGCTACTTTCCTCAATTTTTTATTTTTTTTGTCAGCTTAGTTGTTTTCATATGTATTTACAGGCTCTGTAAACTGAGTTCTATAAAAGTAGGCCTACTATAAATTAATAATTATTATGTGGAATAAAAAAACAATTCAATTAAATTCAAATGTATTTGTATAGCGCTTTTCACAATACACATAGTTTCAAAGCAGCTTTACAGAAAATGACTACATTACAATTTAGAGTGATCTGTTATCATCGGGGGAAACTGACTTCTGTTTACAGATATTGCCTTCACCTGTGCAGACCCAGGAGAGCCAGCAGTCCCCTGATCAGAATCCAAATGTTCTGGTCCCTCACTATCATTACAGCCCCTCCAGAGATATTGTAATGCGCCGCTGCTCAGCTCATCATGTGGCAAGACTGACCCCTGCTGTTTCCTCAGTGCATGCATTCATATTTCTTACATGGGCGACAGATCATTTAGACTCTACACTTTCTTCTTCAAAATTTCTGTAAAGTAGGCTACTTTCCTCAATTTTTTATTTTTTTTGTCAGCTTAGTTGTTTTCATATGTATTTACAGGCTCTGTAAACTGAGTTCTATAAAAGTAGGCCTACTATAAATTAATAATTATTATGTGGAATAAAAAAACAATTCAATTAAATTCAAATGTATTTGTATAGCGCTTTTCACAATACACATAGTTTCAAAGCAGCTTTACAGAAAATGACTACATTACAATTTAGAGTGATCTGTTATCAGAAGTGAATGTGTCCAAGTAATGTTCATTTCACAAATGAACAGTTTAAGATAATAGATTCACATAGTTAGCTAACATTAATAAATTTTAGGCAGAAGCTCATTAAAGCGATTATTACAAGTGTGATCATAATGATTAATATAGAGACATTTTGGCAGATTCAAGTTGGCGTCATCTGGGGTCCTCGCAGGGATCAGCATCATCTCTTCAATGGTGTTGGGTCATCTGAAGTTTTTCTATGAGGCTGGATCCACGCTGGAGCTGATGTAATCTCTAGGTACCTCGAGATGGGCATCTATTCATAGGAACAGAAAGGCAATGGAAAATAATTCAAGCAAAAAATATGTTTGTGACTTTTAGCTGATCTAACAAGGGTATGAGATTCGTTATGTGAATAATAATAATACAAATAATAAAAAAAATTATAATGACATTTGGAATAAGCTTAAATGAAGTTACTACATTAAATTAATAATAACCAATTAAAAAAAACTTTAATAACGATATGCTAAAATAATAGCTCAAATGAAACGTATTATTATGTGAAATTAATACGAACGTGTAACAAAAATGTACTAAATCCTCAACTTCGTTAAAAATAATTAATTCAACATACAATAAACTGATTGATGAAAATATATCGTAGCGTGTTCAAAAAGGTTACTGTTGTTAAAGCAATGTGTTAATGTTAATCTTGCACTTTATTCTGTTGTTGTTAAATGTTCTGTGTGGGTTGGGACAAGCCCCGCTTCCTGGGTGTGTGTGTGAGGGGAGAAGCCTACTGGGGAAAGAGGGGCAGAAGAGTTCCCCGCTGGTTCCAGTGAGTCGGGGTGTGTACGGCGTGGCTGTGGAAGAACACCCCTTGTACTGCAAAACGCCTCGTTATTGTCTCGAGAACGCTACAATATTTTCAAAAGGGTATAATAGCTTAAAAAGATTTGTTTTAATGTACATTATTTATTTATTTTAAATTTATTCTCTCTAC
>NW_015664994.1:573927-581343 GCF_001515625.1 Sinocyclocheilus rhinocerous | reverse complement strand
TAGCTTCTGAGCATGTGTGTGCTAGCCCAACATCAAATATTGACATTCAGATGCTGTAGTGTCTCTCAGTCAGCCAAGAAGAGATAAAGTCAAAATTCCAGTAACTGTTGAGTTTGAGGATGTGCAGGTATAAAGGCAGGATTTATTTTCTAAAAGGTTTAAGGGAGAGTGTAAAGGTATTTGTGGTACAAGATATACAACACAAGGTTATAATAAGCTCCACATAAAGTGTGGCACTCCTCTTGATGTAGGGTGCTCTCTCTCTCTGGCTGTCTAGCGCTCTCTCCCTCTTCTTCGGTACACTACTCAAGTTCCCATGCTGGATGCTGACAGTTGCCTGCGGCATTCAAGAAAAAAAAAATGAGGTAGAGATTCGGGGGAAACTGACTTCTGTTTACAGATATTGCCTTCACCTGTGCAGACCCAGGAGAGCCAGCAGTCCCCTGATCAGAATCCAAATGTTCTGGTCCCTCACTATCATTACAGCCCCTCCAGAGATATTGTAATGCGCCGCTGCTCAGCTCATCATGTGGCAAGACTGACCCCTGCTGTTTCCTCAGTGCATGCATTCATATTTCTTACATGGGCGACAGATCATTTAGACTCTACACTTTCTTCTTCAAAATTTCTGTAAAGTAGGCTACTTTCCTCAATTTTTTATTTTTTTTGTCAGCTTAGTTGTTTTCATATGTATTTACAGGCTCTGTAAACTGAGTTCTATAAAAGTAGGCCTACTATAAATTAATAATTATTATGTGGAATAAAAAAACAATTCAATTAAATTCAAATGTATTTGTATAGCGCTTTTCACAATACACATAGTTTCAAAGCAGCTTTACAGAAAATGACTACATTACAATTTAGAGTGATCTGTTATCAGAAGTGAATGTGTCCAAGTAATGTTCATTTCACAAATGAACAGTTTAAGATAATAGATTCACATAGTTAGCTAACATTAATAAATTTTAGGCAGAAGCTCATTAAAGCGATTATTACAAGTGTGATCATAATGATTAATATAGAGACATTTTGGCAGATTCAAGTTGGCGTCATCTGGGGTCCTCGCAGGGATCAGCATCATCTCTTCAATGGTGTTGGGTCATCTGAAGTTTTTCTATGAGGCTGGATCCACGCTGGAGCTGATGTAATCTCTAGGATGGGCATCTTGGGCATCTATTCATAGGAACAGAAAGGCAATGGAAAATAATTCAAGCAAAAAATATGTTTAGCTGATCTAGCTGATCTAACAAGGGTATGAGATTCGTTATGTGAATAATAATAATACAAATAATAAAAAAAATTATAATGACATTTGGAATAAGCTTAAATGAAGTTACTACATTAAATTAATAATAACCAATTAAAAAAAACTTTAATAACGATATGCTAAAATAATAGCTCAAATGAAACGTATTATTATGTGAAATTAATACGAACGTGTAACAAAAATGTACTAAATCCTCAACTTCGTTAAAAATAATTAATTCAACATACAATAAGCTGATTGATGAAAATATATCGTAGCGTGTTCAAAAAGGTTACTGTTGTTAAAGCAATGTGTTAATGTTAATCTTGCACTTTATTCTGTTGTTGTTAAATGTTCTGTGTGGGTTGGGACAAGCCCCGCTTCCTGGGTGTGTGTGTGAGGGGAGAAGCCTACTGGGGAAAGAGGGGCAGAAGAGTTCCCCGCTGGTTCCAGTGAGTCGGGGTGTGTACGGCGTGGCTGTGGAAGAACACCCCTTGTACTGCAAAACGCCTCGTTATTGTCTCGAGAACGCTACAATATTTTCAAAAGGGTATAATAGCTTAAAAAGATTTGTTTTAATGTACATTATTTATTTTAAATTTATTCTCTCTACGACTTATACTGTATCTTGCATAAACTGTCAATCTTCTGCTTTTACTTTACTGACTCTTCCGCCCAAACATGGTATTCACTTCCGTGTTTACGACAGTCTGTGAGTCGGTGTTCATTTACGGCAGGCAGTGTAGGCACATGTGTTTCCAGAGTCAACAGCGTCTTTCAAGATCAGAAGGAAAGAGTATAGTGTGGGAAGAATGGCAACAAAGGTAGGATAAAGAACTAAAAGCAAGACATTTATACTTGACTAAAAAAAAGAGTTGGCACTGTGGAAAATAAGGGAGGAAACAGGAGAGAAGAGACTATTTTGAGTAAGAATAGGGCATAATAAATTAAATAGCACTCTTCATATTATGGGAAAACATCCAACTGGGTTTTGTGACCAGTGCCAAATACCTGAGACTGTAGAACAGGGCTGTCCAAACTCGGTCCTGGAGGGCCGGTGTCCTGCAGAGTTAAGCTCCAACTTGCCTCAGCACTCCTGACTGGAAGTGTCTATGCCTAGTAAGAGCTTGTTTAGCTGGTTTAGGTGTGTTTAATTAGGGTTGGAGCTAAACTCTGCAGGACACCGGCCCTCCAGGACCGAGTTTGGACAGCCCTGCTGTAGAACATGTGCTTATTAATTGTTCAAAATATGAGTTACAGAGGATGGATATGATAAATGACATGGGAAAAATAGGACTAACAGGACGTGGAGTAAAGAATATAATGGACTGCAGTAGGAGTGAACAAGGAATTAAATATTTGATTTGCTTCTGACTAAAACGGGACTCATGACAAGAATGATGACTAAAGTATATGGGAAATAACTAGAACCAGAAGATGGCAGTAATGCAACGTTAAGGATGCAAGCTGCCGTTAAAACCCGAAGAAGAAGAAGAGGAGTCAACAGCGTGCTCATTGATAGTCTAGCCAATCATCTTTAAAGGTAAATTTTACTTTTCGCTTGTCAGTTTTACAGTAACACATGTGTGTGTAGAATACTTTCTGGTAATATTTGTCTGTATTTTTTTTGCACTCATAAGTATTAGACATGCTAAAAGGCTAACCTCGATAGTAACTGTTAACGTTACTCCACTACCGTGACTGTCATTTCTTTCCTGAATGTTTATGCTTATGATTTTATGATAAGTAGTGTTTTAAATACAATCCTAAAATTATTTGCGTTAAACCTGGAGATGCAGTCTTTTCTTTCAGGGTTTGTTTGGGTCACGATGATCAGACTTCGTTTTGATTTCTCGTCGTTTAACATTTACGTTAATCTATTTAGCCAGAGATCGTTTTTATGTGTTTTACAGGATCTCTGTCATGTCATTCCGCGGGGGTGGTGGTCGAGGAGGGGGTCGTGGCGGTGGTTTTAACAGAGGTGGTGGTCGTGGAGGCGGATTTGGAGGGGGTCGAGGTGGCAGAGGTGGATTTCACAGAAATCAAGACTTCGGACCACCGGAGTATGTTGTCGGTAAGGTACCTTTGTTCTCCTCACGCTTCTCTTTCTGTTTACATTAGCTTGCGGTTGCTGCATGTCAGGTTATAATTGGTATTCATACTCCTCGTGTCTCAGCTTTGGGAGAGTTCATGCACCCCTGTGAGGATGATATGGTCTGTAAATGTGTGACGGAGGACAACAAAGTGCCCTACTTCAACGCTCCTGTATTTCTGGAAAACAAAGAGCAAATTGGAAAAGTGGACGAGATCTTTGGGCAGCTTCATGATTTTGTATCCTTACATGTTATTGCGTGGGATCTTGACAGTGCTGTCAGATGTTACATAGGCTTCAAAACTTCATACTGACGTCAGGTGAAGGGTTCTTGTATAATTAACTTTGTAAAAGCCTACTGTTTTCTTTTTTTGACATGAATTTCAAAGGGCTCAAAAATAATAACAAGCTCAAAACTTTTTTTGCTAAAAACCTGTTGTACACAACTTAATAGATGCCCGTTGAATATAGATCATATTTGTATTAATATTTCTTCTAATGTTTTATATAGTTCATATTTTTAGCAAGTTAAAGGCCTATTAGTATAATTCTAAAATGTCTTCTTTCAGGTTTTGCACACCTTTTTGTTGTAAAATCTTTAACAATCTTTATAAACGCAAAATTGTATACATATAACTATCATGATATTAATATTTCAAAATGTATGAAAATGTTTTTGTAAGTTTTTAAATATTTAGTTTAATAATAATAAAAATAAAAAGTAAACATTTTTTTACCATTGATATTTGACCATTATTTCATATGGCAGAGTTAATGAGCTAAATTTAATTTCAGTTAATTTTCATTTCAATTTCTTAACACATTCCTCAGTATTTTTCAGTCAAACTTTCAGAAAATATGAATGCATCCTCCTTCAAGAAGTTACAGAAGGTAAGTTTAGTCTTTTTGGTTTTTTAGATGTGTAGTGATGTTTTGAACCTTATTCCCATGGTAAGGAGGGCAGTCATGGCCTAATGGTTAGAGTACTTGTAACCGTTGGTTGTAACCCGAAGGTTGCGGGTTTGAGTCTCAGGTCCGGCAGGGATTGTAGGTCGGGGGAATGAATAACCAGCGCGCTCTTCCACCTTCAATACCACGACTGAGGTGAGACCCTTGAACAAGGCACCGCACCCCCAACTGCTCCCCGGGAGCCGCAGCATTGACTGCCCTCTGCTCCGGGTGTGTGTTCACGGTGTGTGTATGTTCAATAATGTGTGTGTGCACTTGGATGGGTTAAATGCAGAGCACAAATTCCGAGTATGGGTCACCATACTTGGCCACACGTCATGTTACGTCATTGTTAATTTTTTCAGTAGTAGGTGGGTACTTGAAGCATAACATGTCTGTTACCTTTTTTAATAGTTTTTTTTTTTTTTTTTTTTTTTTTGTAAATTTGTATGAATGTATAATGGAAAGTGAATATTCTTTGTAGTCTCTGTTAATATTATAAAAACTGCATGTATGGTATTGCATGTATATGTATTATACAAGGGTGCACATAAGTGGTACCACCAAAATAAAAATTGTGTTGTGTAAATAAGTTCAGACCGCTCATTTGTGTACCGATATGGTTGACAGCTGTTAATGCACAATTACAATTTTAGATCAACAAACTGTAATACTGTATAATATTTCTATTTGAACAGAGCATAAATCTAGGCTATCCGCTGCCATTTTTAAAGCACAATGCAAAACTGTGTCACTTACGCTCTTCAATCGGCAGTGCTAAACCTGGCAGCGGCTGATTTTAAGTTTGAAAATGATGAAAATTCATATTAAAAAATGTAAAACTTTATTTTAAAGTTTGCTATAAAATAATTGTATTGTTATTTAATACTCCCTTTTTATTTTTAAATATAATAGTATTATCACACTTTATTATTTTATTTAAAAAAATAAAGTGCAATAATATTAATAATATTATTATCACTATTATTTTTTTTTTATAGTTATATTATAGTTTTATTCAATGGGTCACACTATGTGCAGTGTGAGGACCAAACCAAATCTCCAGGTGCTCTTTTGAGAACCAGGCTGAAAAACATGTATGTTATAAACATGTTGGAATGCAGCATGTCACACCAAAGACTTTTCAAAAGTAAATCTTATTTTGTGCGATCATGTTTTTTAAAGAACACCCCACCACTTATCAGTGTTATTTTCAATATTAGACAATGATCAGTGGGTGTTCTTTTAAAATTATCTGTAATTTGCAAGCAGATACTGCTTCAGAATATCAAAGGGATTCTTAGAAGCAAGTTTAGCTGCTTCCTTTGGCTTTTCTGCCTCTTATCAGTTCCCTAGGATGTGACTTACAGTATTATGCCGATATATTTAATTAGCTTTTCTCTTTCTCTCCTCTTGCATCAGTTCTTCATTGACCCTATGAAGCTGATGCCCCTCCAGAGATTCCTCCCGAGGCCTCCAGGTGAGAAGGGGCCACCCCGTGGCGGTAGATGAGGAGGAAGAGGTGGGAGAGGAGGTAAGAACACACAAGAAAACAGTATACATATGATGATAGATTCAGTTTTATTATCATCTCTGATAATATAACTGTAACATTGTGGTTTACCTTTGAAGATATAAACCACAAAGTGAATTATGTATTTGCAGGTGGCTTCCGTGGAGGTCGTGGTGGCAATGGTGGTGGACGTGGAGGATTTGGTGGGCGTGGAGGTGGTGGAGGATTCAGAGGAGGCAGAGGTGGAGGCGGTGGACGTGGATTCAGAGGTAATTTGCTATGTTGATCATCAGAAAATAATGATGAAAGTACTAAATTCAATTTAATGGAAGAATTTATCCAAAAATGTAAATTCCATCATGTACTAACATTCATGCCTTTACAAATCCACAAACAAAATTATATATATTGAATATACGTTAAATGTTAAAAAGTTGGGGTCTGTAAGATTTTTTAAAAACGTTTTTGAAAGACGTCTCTTATGATCACCAAGGCTGCATTTACATTGAATCATCTACATTGAACAGCAGTGTATTATATGTGAATATTATATCTGATCTCTAGGGCTGGGCGATAATTCGATAACGATAATTATCGCGATGTAATTTTCCTCGATAAAACGATATGAAGAGTTCGATAAATGTTCGATATAATGTTTATGCGCCAAAAGCGGAACGAAACAGCGCGACTAATTTGAAGCGCGCCACACAGATCGTTTATCCGCTCGGATCAAAGTTCAAACTGCCGATGCGTTTACTTGGTCACGCGAGCACTAAACAGCGCTGTGAGATCCACTGCTTGAATTCAGCGATGAACACAAATTACTTTAAAGTTGATTTAATTATTCACAAAAGAAAAAAAAAAATCCTCAAGTGCACCCAAGCCCCTATTAGCGTGTTCTTCAGAGGAGTATAACAGGTCATTTTTAACAAATTGTTCTTTTGAACTGGATCCATTAACAAATACTTTACCCTACTTTGACCCACGTAAGACTTCAAAAGTCTCTTGGTCCATTCATCCAGTGATGGCACCTGCTAACGCCCTGCAGACCAGTCTGACCTGGAAAGGATATGCACTCGTCTATCACTTATTAAAGAGAATGGGAAACCTAATAATACACATTTTCTTCTCTGATTTTGTTGAAAGGATTGTGTTGATGTACAGTAGGGGCAGGGAGAGCATGGCAAACCTCTCAGCTCCGCTGTGAGATCCAGTGTGAAGCGCTTGAATTCAGCGATGAACACAAATTACTTTAAAGTTGATTTAAACTAGTTTAAAGCCAAAGAGGAGAAACACCGTGTGCAACGAGACAGTCAGAAGGCTTTTCAATCTACACATCGCCATCATTTACCATGGATTTACTGTAGTAACACTCACTGCACCAAGGTATTGTGGCAGAAACTTGGGATATTCACACTGAATTTTTATACAGGAGTTATGGTAATTATAGTATAGTATAGATTAAGCTATAGCATGTGTGCATTTATACTGAATGCTTTTAGACTACTGTTTTTCATACAAATAGGCTACCTAAAAAAAACATATAGTTATAGTTTTACCAGGGTTTTAACTGTTTATCATGATTTAAATGTATGCTACTATGGGAGACCAATGCTT
>NW_015664994.1:565191-573917 GCF_001515625.1 Sinocyclocheilus rhinocerous | reverse complement strand
CAGAATAAATGTAACCATATAAAACTGAGGTTGCTACAATTTTTACAAATGTTACTGATTTTGATAATGAACAAATATTTACCTCTGCATCCTAACTCAAGCTACTATCAAATGTGCATTTCTAAGAGACAAAAACGTTACTTTATTATTAATATTATCAGTCAACCCAAATCTGTTTCTTGATTTGAAACAATATCACTCATTAGAACATGCAGAAACTAAGAAATTAATTTTTCTATTTAGATATTTATTTTGTTAAGGAAAATTAATGGTCTGGTTTCTACAACTTTCATTTTGGAGCAAAAATCTGGCTTTAAACTTGAAAGAAATAAAGATTTGACATTTATCGTGATAATTATCGATATCGACTGATATGAAAAAAACATAGCGTGATAATTTTTTTGGGCCATATCGCCCAGCCCTACTGATCTGTATTTTTCTTTCAATTAAAACATCTTCATTGTAGTAGGAGAAACAAGTCACATTTTTCTTACTTGTTTTGCAGGTGGAAGATGATGAAGGTCTCACAGTATGGAATGTGTCCTTTCTTCTGCTGGGGAGACTTCCAGTGAGAAGCCTGAAGCAGCATTTGGACTGTTGATGCCTCTCTTGTACAGCTGAACTTTTTACTTTGTTTTGTACCATATGTGTCTTTTTCTGCAGTAGATTTTTTTATTTGGTATACTAATAGGGCTGATGTTTTAAGTTACCACATCCCTGTGTTCAAAGAGGGCGGGTGTCTCCATAACCTTGACTGGTTGGTTTGCATCCACTGACAGTTGGACCAGTATAGACTTGAGCAACATCAAGGTTATGTAGTGTAAAGCCAACTCCACAGATACTAATAATAATAATGTAAAAAACATTGTTGGATTATAATGGATATTTGCATTTACAGAATTGCAATTTGTTTCATTTGAACTCCAGATGCCACCATGGACTTGCTAAATAAAATTGATGGCATTACTGTAGTTTTAACTTGGTCTACTTGTTTTTACTAAATCTACTGTGATTTACCAACATGTTTGTTCACAAATTCCAAAAGAATCTGCTATTGCTCAAGTGTAGATACTGGGTTGTTACAGCCACTTTGAATGGGGGAGATTCCTGACTCTGCAAAGCTGTCAGAGACTGTTTATAAAAAAAGCAATGTGTAGTGTTATCAACAGCTGGACAAAGTGTTTAGTCAGGGTTTTTTCCAGATCTTCAGTGCAGAACCAGACAGCCTTGGAAAATTGCCTTGACTATTCTTGGAAAAACAATATGTCACTGACTACAGTTTAAAATAACAATTATAATACATTTTTGAAGATGCTGATAAATAGACAAGTGACAACATTTCAGACCTTAAAGGATGGCATTTTGGTCACTGTATATTCCACAGTTCCTAATTGATTTTGTGATTATTATATAATACAAATACACCAGCCTATTTCAACTACTGAAACTGCTGATAGTTATGCATGTGGACATTGAAAGACCACATGACCTAAAGTTCCATTTCCAGACATAACTTATTACATATTTACAGTGTACAGGCATCAGAAATGCTTTGACACCCAATTTCTAGTTGCAGGGAAAGCTGCTCATTGATTCATTGTTTACAATTCAAAAGATTAATCGTTTAGCAACAAACCAATAAAATGGAGAAGCGCTGCTTGCGCTGAGAAAAACAACGAACTTTGCTCAAGCGTAGCCACATCCTGGTCTCTCATTGGTTGAAGAAACAGTTCTTCAGTTTGCCCCACCCCTCTTTTCCACCTCTCGTGGTGGAAGAAAAGCATGGACACAACTGGGAAAGTAAGTTGGCAGCGAAATTTGCCCTCACCCTTTGAACTACGTGATGAAGTATTTAGTGTGCATTTGGGCGCTTTTAATGTTCGTAATTTTGCACTATTTGTGAAAAACCTCGAGCGCCAAGACGTTCAATCAAAAACGGTTTCAAATATGTAACAGCACTTGTGCAATACAGGAGTGCAGATCTTGGTATACAACGATCCATTGTGCTGCTTTGACCTGTTTTCTGTTTTCAGATGTGACAATGCATGCGTAAAAAATCAGAAACATGTTAGTCTGATCTCTTTATTGTTGCATTCAGCGAGCTTTCAGCCTTGATTTATTACAGCATATGAATAGAGATTCACTATATATTGGGTCGATTTTGCTATACTGCACATGAAATGTATTAAAAATCACATGGTTTTGTGCGTCTAATTGCATCTCAAACTGCACTGTATCTGCATAACATCATCCAGAGCAGTGGCTTACACAACCTTCATTTTATGGGAAAATGAGTTACCAAAACAATCCTTCTAAGAGGATTTATGAACTGAAATCTTCTCAATTCATCCTCAGGTGATCAAGTGCAAGGCAGCAGTGGCCTGGGAGGCTGGTAAGCCTCTTTCCGTTGAAGAGGTGGAAGTAGCTCCACCTAAAGCTCATGAAGTTCGAGTGAAGGTAAACCATTAATCTGAACATTGTACCTTTTGACAAAAGCAATAGGTTATTTGATGTGGATAAATTGTAGATAACACAGAGTACTTTGGTGCTCCATACAACCTTTGTTTTTAACATTTTAAAGTGACATATCAGAGTATTATGAGATGTTTTCATAGCTGATAGAGTCAAGATTTCACTTTCTAATTGCACCGGCTCTACTAAAGCTGTAACAAAACCAGCTTGCAGCTGCACACTGTCAAAGCACCATGTTCTGTGACAGATTTACACCGGGCAGGTGTTCAGTTTTGACCCTGCAGTCTTGTCTTGAGCATGATTATGCAGAAGCCTGTTTGTGTTCTTTATTAAAATAATTAAACAATCAAGTAATTTATAAATGCATAGCTGTTCAAAATCTGTAACTGTGAGAAGTCTTCATAGTTGTATGTTTTAGATTCATGCTACAGGTGTGTGTCACACTGACGCCTACACTCTGAGTGGGAGTGACCCTGAGGGCTTGTTTCCTGTCATCCTGGGTCACGAGGGGGCAGGCACTGTTGAGAGTGTTGGCGAAGGGGTCACCAAATTCAAACCAGGCATGTCAAAATGGACTATTTACCCTCACGTGAATAACATTTAATGTGTAAAATGTGAGCAGTTTTGGGTGTTATGCAGACGTCTTGAAGCTCTTTCACTTTTTTGTTGAAGGTGATACTGTTATTCCGCTGTATGTACCCCAATGTGGAGAGTGCAAGTTTTGTAAAAATCCTAAAACCAACCTGTGTCAGAAAATCAGGTAATTATGAAAATAAATTAATGAACTTTCAATTCAAGAAAGAAACCTGAAAAAAAAAAACTGAAAGGATTTCTGAAGTATTATGTGACACTGAAGACTGGAGTAATGACTGGTGAAAATTCAGCTTTGCCATCAACGGAATAAATAAAATTGTAAAATATATTAAAATAGAAAAAAAAAAAATATATATATATATGTGTGTTTTTACTGTCTTTTTGATTAAATAAATGCAGCCTTGGTGAGCATAAGAGACCAACCCCAAACTTTTACCACATCCCTGTGTTCAAAGAGGGCGGGTGTCTCCATAACCTTGACTGGTTGGTTTGCATCCACTGACAGTTGGACCAGTATAGACTTGAGCAACATCAAGGTTATGTAGTGTAAAGCCAACTCCACAGATACTAATAATAATAATGTAAAAAACATTGTTGGATTATAATGGATATTTGCATTTACAGAATTGCAATTTGTTTCATTTGAACTCCAGATGCCACCATGGACTTGCTAAATAAAATTGATGGCATTACTGTAGTTTTAACTTGGTCTACTTGTTTTTACTAAATCTACTGTGATTTACCAACATGTTTGTTCACAAATTCCAAAAGAATCTGCTATTGCTCAAGTGTAGATACTGGGTTGTTACAGCCACTTTGAATGGGGGAGATTCCTGACTCTGCAAAGCTGTCAGAGACTGTTTATAAAAAAAGCAATGTGTAGTGTTATCAACAGCTGGACAAAGTGTTTAGTCAGGGTTTTTTCCAGATCTTCAGTGCAGAACCAGACAGCCTTGGAAAATTGCCTTGACTATTCTTGGAAAAACAATATGTCACTGACTACAGTTTAAAATAACAATTATAATACATTTTTGAAGATGCTGATAAATAGACAAGTGACAACATTTCAGACCTTAAAGGATGGCATTTTGGTCACTGTATATTCCACAGTTCCTAATTGATTTTGTGATTATTATATAATACAAATACACCAGCCTATTTCAACTACTGAAACTGCTGATAGTTATGCATGTGGACATTGAAAGACCACATGACCTAAAGTTCCATTTCCAGACATAACTTATTACATATTTACAGTGTACAGGCATCAGAAATGCTTTGACACCCAATTTCTAGTTGCAGGGAAAGCTGCTCATTGATTCATTGTTTACAATTCAAAAGATTAATCGTTTAGCAACAAACCAATAAAATGGAGAAGCGCTGCTTGCGCTGAGAAAAACAACGAACTTTGCTCAAGCGTAGCCACATCCTGGTCTCTCATTGGTTGAAGAAACAGTTCTTCAGTTTGCCCCACCCCTCTTTTCCACCTCTCGTGGTGGAAGAAAAGCATGGACACAACTGGGAAAGTAAGTTGGCAGCGAAATTTGCCCTCACCCTTTGAACTACGTGATGAAGTATTTAGTGTGCATTTGGGCGCTTTTAATGTTCGTAATTTTGCACTATTTGTGAAAAACCTCGAGCGCCAAGACGTTCAATCAAAAACGGTTTCAAATATGTAACAGCACTTGTGCAATACAGGAGTGCAGATCTTGGTATACAACGATCCATTGTGCTGCTTTGACCTGTTTTCTGTACGCAGAAATGTGCAATGGATGCATGAAAGATCAGAAACATGTTAGTCTAATCTCTTTATTTTTGCATTCAACGGGCATTAAGCATAGATTTATTACAACATGTAAATAGAGATTGACCGTATATTGGGCCGGTTTTCCTATACTGTACATTAACTGTATTAAAAATCACATGGTTTTGTGCGTCTAACTGCTTCTCGAACGGCACTGTATCTGTATAAAATCATCCAGAGCAGTAGTTTACATAACCTTCATTTTATTGGGAAAAGGACTTAGCAAAACTTTACTTCTAAAATTATGAACTGATATCTTCTCAATTCATCCGCAGGTGATCAAATGCAAGGCAGCAGTGGCCTGGGAGGCTGGTAAGCCTCTTTCCATTGAGGAAGTGAAAGTAGCTCCACCTAAGGCCCATGAAGTTCGAGTGAAGGTAAACCATTAATCTGAACATTGCACCTCTTGACAAAAGATGTGCATAGAGTGTAGATGACACAAATACCTTGGTGCTTTATAAAGCCTTTGCTTTTAACATTTTAATCTGACATATCAGAGGATTATGAGATATTTTCATAACTGATAGCATCACAATTTCACTTTCTAATTGCACTGGCTCTACTAAAGTTGTAACAAACCGGCTTGCAGCAGCACCCTTTCAAAGCACCATGTTTTGTGACAGATTTACACCGGGCAGGTGCACCGATGTTCAGTTTTGACCCTGCTGTCTTGTCTTGAGCATGATTACGCAGAAGAGTGTTTGTGTTCTTTATTAAAATAATTAAACAATCAAGTAATTTATAAATGCATAGCTGTTCAAAATCTGTAACTGTGAGAAGTCTTCATAGTTGTATGTTTTAGATTCATGCTACAGGTGTGTGTCACACTGACGCCTACACTCTGAGTGGGAGTGACCCTGAGGGCTTGTTTCCTGTCATCCTGGGTCACGAGGGGGCAGGCACTGTTGAGAGTGTTGGCGAAGGGGTCACCAAATTCAAACCAGGCATGTCAAAATGGACTATTTACCCTCACGTGAATAACATTTAATGTGTAAAATGTGAGCAGTTTTGGGTGTTATGCAGACGTCTTGAAGCTCTTTCACTTTTTTGTTGAAGGTGATACTGTTATTCCGCTGTATGTACCCCAATGTGGAGAGTGCAAGTTTTGTAAAAATCCTAAAACCAACCTTGTGACACTGAAGACTGGAGTAATGACTGGTGAAAATTCAGCTTTGCCATCAACGGAATAAATAAAATTGTAAAATATATTAAAATAGAAAAAAAAAAAATATATATATATATGTGTGTTTTTACTGTCTTTTTGATTAAATAAATGCAGCCTTGGTGAGCATAAGAGACCAACCCCAAACTTTTGAAGGGTAGCGTAGGTCTTTTTATCGTTAATGTTAACTGAAATAGTTTGGTTTGTAGATACTTAGTTGTAATGTAATTTTTTTTAGGGTGACCCAAGGTCAGGGTCTGATGCCTGATAAGACCTCCAGGTTCACCTGTAAAGGAAAGCAGCTTTTCCACTTCATGGGTACCAGCACCTTTTCTGAATACACCGTGGTGTCTGAAATCTCTCTGGCCAAAGTGGATGAAAATGCCCCCCTGGACAAAGGGGGCAGGCACTGTTGAGAGTGTTGGCGAAGGGGTCACCAAATTCAAACCAGGCATGTCAAAATGGACTATTTACCCTCACGTGAATAACATTTAATGTGTAAAATGTGAGCAGTTTTGGGTGTTATGCAGACGTCTTGAAGCTCTTTCACTTTTTTGTTGAAGGTGATACTGTTATTCCGCTGTATGTACCCCAATGTGGAGAGTGCAAGTTTTGTAAAAATCCTAAAACCAACCTGTGTCAGAAAATCAGGTAATTATGAAAATAAATTAATTGTCATTTTTCCTTTAGTAGTGAAAATACACTACTGTTAAAAAGTTGGGGTCAGTAAGATTTAAATTTTTTAGGAAGAAATTATACATTTATTCAGCAATAACACATTCTGAATACACCGTGGTGTCTGAAATCTCTCTGGCCAAAGTGGATGAAAATGCCCCCCTGGACAAAGTGTGTCTGCTGGGCTGTGGCATCTCCACTGGATATGGAGCTGCCATCAATACTGCTAAGGTCTGCTTTGTTTAATTAATGAGTATTTCTTTATATTTGAATATTTCCTGCTGCCTCAAAATGTCACATGAACTTGTATTCACCCTGGCAGGTTGAGGCCGGCTCTACATGTGCTGTGTTCGGTTTGGGAGCAGTGGGGCTTGCAGTCATAATGGGCTGCAAGTCAGCCGGCGCCACCAGGATCATTGGCATTGACATCAACCCAGACAAGTTTGAAACTGCCAAGACGTTTGGAGCCACTGAGTTTGTGAACCCTAAGGACCACAGCAAGCCCATTCAGGAAGTGCTGGTGGAGCTGACAGATGGAGGTGTTGACTACTCCTTCGAATGCATTGGCAATGTTGGCATTATGGTGAGCTGCAGAAACATCAGCCATTTAGTTAGGGTTGAACAAAAGCTGGCTAATACAGCCACCCAGCTGTGTTAGAGTCGTCATTGTTCCACAGAATATCTGCTTCCATGGTAACTCAAAATTAGAGCCAAAATAATTATCACTATTTTTGTACTAATGTGAAGTGCATAATTGCACTATTGTTTTATACAGCTTAGGTTCAGGATGACCATTCTTGTTATCATGTTTGAATTTCAGAGAGCTGCTCTTGAGGCTTGTCACAAAGGCTGGGGAACCAGTGTCATCATTGGTGTGGCAGGAGCAGGGCAAGAAATCTCCACTCGTCCCTTTCAGCTGGTCACAGGACGCACATGGAAAGGCACAGCTTTTGGTGGTGGGTATTTTATTGTATTTATTTTTTATTTAATTTTTTATCACACTTATTATATGTATTTTTTATAAAAATGTATTTGTATTGTATTGTTTTGTTTTTCATTTTATTATTTCATAATGCATAATTTTTAGTATTTATTTATAATTTATTTTATTCTTTTTTGTTTTTATTTTGTGTCTATTATTATTATTATTATTTTATAATAGAATTATTGGTATTATAGAATGTTACCATTTACAAATAGCATATAAATATGATATGCCGGGCAATTCACTTCATAAGAGAAGGATTTTCTCTTTGTCTTTCAGGATGGAAGAGTGTGGAGAGTGTCCCTAAGCTAGTGAATGACTACATGAATAAGAAGCTGATGGTGGATGAGTTTGTTACTCACACATTGCCCTTTGCCCAGATCAATGAGGCATTTGACCTGATGCATGCTGGGAAGAGGTACATACATCATTATAACATGCCTGTTTTTATCTGGTGTTTTTTGTAATATTATATTTATGCAATATGGGTAACAAATTGATTTCTAAATGCAATTGTTTGTGTGTCTTCCACAGTATCCGAACTGTCCTGCAGCTTTGAGCCTCGAGTTCAAACAAACTCAAAGTCAAACTCAAGTCCTAACTGCCTTGTCATGCCATGAAACAAACTAATCATGAACACCCTTGTCTCAGTAGTTACTGTGTTGACTGTTGTGTTAGAGGTTGTTCTGATAATGGTTATTTGTGTGTAGAGTTCCAGTTACACACTGAATAAATTTGATTACCAAGCACAGAGCATTCTGTGTTTCCTTTTTTTCTTTTCTTTTTTAAATAGTAAAAATGTTGCAATATTTGTGGCTTGGTATATTCTGTTGTACGTTATAAATTTTGAACATTTAGAACCATATAAATTGACCAGATAAATAATTTGATTAATATCAGCATGTTCAAAACATTCCAGTTGATTACATAATGTTAAAATTATGATTTTCAAATAGTATTTTCTGATACTTTCTACTTTCAGTTATACAAAATGTAAAAATACAGTTAGAAAAAAAAAAATAAAAAATAAAAAT
>NW_015664994.1:562580-564966 GCF_001515625.1 Sinocyclocheilus rhinocerous | reverse complement strand
CCGCCGTAAAAGCTTATGAATCATGAATGGCTGTTTCGGATTCATTAACACTCCACTGCCTGAGCAAAACCATCTAAGTACTTTATTTATGCACATAAATGTAATGGATAACTAATATATATATATATATATATATATATTAGTTATCCATTACATTTATGTGCATAAATAAAGTACTTAGATGGTTTTGCTCAGGCAGTGGAGTGTTAATGAATCCGCTTTTACGGCGGGAGTCCTCTTCGCTCAGAGTCCTCTAGGGGTCGCTGTCCAGACGCGTGCTACTCTGACTCACATGTGTTCGGTTGAGTTGGGCCAATCAAATAGTGTTTTCACACACGGAAAGACCCTGCACATTTGTAGAAGATGGCGACTGCTGAACCGGTTAGTCAATATAAGTGCTCGTACAAACATTATTGTGATGACACCAGTGGTAGTTATTTCTGTTAAATACGTGTTTTATTTTGGTCAGGGCTTTTATAAAAGCTAATCTGAATCGATATGTTGTGGAGTGATATCTCTCACAGCAGACAGTCAAATGAGCTCATGTGTCTGACTCGCACATATGCGTTTGAAGGATATTGTGCAAAAGTGTCAAATATTTATTTTTCTTTATTATTATTATTATTATTTTTGTAATCTGAAGAGGGGGGCTGTGAGAATATTTGATGTTTTCTTTGAAAGTTGAACATGTTAAACCGTATCTGTTTCTGTATGTTAATCTAGAGTCATGTTTTGCTGATATGTCACTGAAAATATGGATAATGTGATTGATTGTTTTAAGTCTTTGAATGGACACATCGCTTAATGTAGCTCAAAATCGTTGATCTGATCTTTTAAACAAGATAAAAGTAAACAAGGATATAAGCGGAATTGTTAGATGTTTAGTTTGGTCAAATGTTAATAAACAGAGGTGGGGGACTCGAGTCACATGACTTGACTCGAGTCGCAAATTTAAGGACTTGTGACTTGCTTGACTAAATAAAGAAAATGACTTGACTTGCTTAGCAGGACTCGACTTGACTTGCTTGAGGTGAGCCACTGACTTGACTTGACTTGACTTGCTTGATTTGTTTGTACTGTGACTTGAGACTTGATGGTAGGGACTTGAGACTTGCTTGAGACTTGAACATGTGTGACTTGCCCCCACCTCTGTTAATAAAGTAAGTTTTGTAGAGAACCTTTAGTCAGTGTGTCGAATTTTACACAGTTACTTGTTTGGTTGCGAGATTATCTGTTTTTATTTCTAAACATACTTGCTTGTCACCGTAAAAATAATAATAAAAATTTTAAAAAAAAGAAACTTGAGGAACCATTTCCTCAGACAGCCTTTGGAGAACTTTTATGTACATTTTCAGAAAGTGCAGTTTTCCGAGAAACTTTAACAAGGATCCTTAAGTTCGTGCAAAAGCTTTCATGAATGTCCATCGTTCCTCCAGTGACTCTGTCATAAAGAAAAGACTTGAGATATAATGTTCCTTGAGTATGCAGCAAATATTGAAATGGTGCCTATAATTTTTTTTCAGAGGGTTTTGACAGGTTCGTAATCTGAAGAACCAAAATGGTGGCGTCAGTCTGTTTATTAATTAATTAATTTGTTTATTTATTTTTATTTTTTTATAGTTTTTATATAGTTCTGATTATATATATTGGAATGGGGAAACACATTTAAATTAGTTTTTCATTAGTAAAAGTAATAGCACCAGTAATAAATACAGCTTAATTGTTTTATAACATTTACTCTTAACACAGTGGGGCCTCAGCAAACTTCAAAGATGACTTACAATGATTTAAAATAAGACAAAACAATATATGATAATATGAGGATGCCTCATTTTAAAAGTGTGTCTTGTAGACTTTGAAAAGTCATGTAAATTAATTCTGATAACTCCATCTGCATTTTTATAGTGTATATAAAGCTACAAATATTTTGTTGAGTAGAAATTGTGAGTAAAATATAAAAAAAAAAAAAGCCCGGTTTAAAAAAATATTTTTAAAATAAATCATTGACAAGATCACGGACAGCTGGTTGATTGAAAAGTCCATTGAATATTGTTGCAGACAATGACATTGGAGTAAAAAAACTCAAGGACCTATTCTCTGTGTGTGTGCATATATATATATATATATATATATAGACATTTTCTTTGAAATATGTCACATTCAGCTTGCAAGACATAAGATTAAAATAATGGAAATATAATAAATTGTTCTGTTCTTTACCTGTAGGAAACTTCAACAAACCCATCAAATTCAGAAGAAGAAAAAAACGACGAAAATAAGCAAGAGATAGTTAGCCTTGAAGATTATATTAAACATCCTCTGCAGAACAGGTAAAGCCACCCAGTGCACACATATTTCATGCTTTGTGTATGTTTTTTTTTATTAT
>NW_015664994.1:551906-562570 GCF_001515625.1 Sinocyclocheilus rhinocerous | reverse complement strand
CCCTCCTTTCGGAGACTGGGCCGCAGGGCAGTATTCCAACATGATAACGACCCCAAACACACCTCCAAGACGACCACTGCCTTGCTAAAGAAGCTGAGGGTAAAGGTGATGGATTGGCCAAGCATGTCTCCAGACCTAAACCCTATTGAGCATCTCAAGGTCTCTAACATCCACCAGCTCCATGATGTCGTCATGGCGGAGTGGAAGAGGACTCCAGTGGCAACCTGTGAAGCTCTGGTGAACTCCATGCCCAAGCGGGTTAAGGCAGTGCTGGAAAATAATGGTGGGCGCACAAAATATTGACACTTTGGGCCCAGTTTGGACATTTTCACTTAGGGGTGTACTCACTTTTGTGGCCAGCGGTTTAGACATTAATGGCTGTGTGTTGAGTTATTTTGAGGGGACAGCAAATTTACACTGTTATACAAGCTGTACACTCACTACTTTACATTGTAGCAAAGTGTAATTTCTTCAGTGTTGTCACATGAAAAGATATAATAAAAAATTAACAAAAATGTGAGGGGTGTACTGTGAGATACTGTATATGGAATATCTGGCTAAATATCTGGAAGAGTTATCAAGGGTTTTTCTTTTGGCAGATGGGCTCTTTGGTTCTTTAAAAATGACAAAAGCAAAACATGGCAAGCTAATCTCCGTCTCATCTCAAAGTTTGACACAGTGGAAGACTTCTGGGCGTAAGTATTAATGAGAGAATTGAAACAGCACAGACAGCATGATAGATTCACCAGCCATTGATTAAATAAACAGACTGAGAGTTGTAAGCAACACTGTGGCACTAACAGAGGTTTTGATTCCCCAGGTTATACAATCACATTCAGTTATCAAGTAACTTAATGTCAGGATGTGACTACTCCCTCTTCAAGGTAAGCCACAATATAGCATTATAACATTATGCCAAAAATTTTGAAATCATCTAAAATGATCCATGTGCTCTTTTTGGAGCAGGATGGCATTGAGCCCATGTGGGAAGATGAGAGAAACAAGCGGGGCGGCCGCTGGCTGATTACCCTGTCCAAACAGCAGCGCAGAGCCGACCTGGACCGCTTCTGGTTGGAGACGGTAAGTACATACTCTGTCCAGTCGGTGTAACTGCATTTGCTGCAAAATTGATAGTAGGGTATGTTCTCTCTCTCAATTCTGGTTTTGTTTTCCAGCTTTTGTGCCTTGTGGGAGAAGCATTTGATGACCACAGTGACGACGTCTGTGGTGCTGTCGTCAACATCCGAACAAAGGGAGACAAAATAGCAATATGGACAACAGACTACGAGAACAAAGATGCTGTTGTACACATAGGGTAAAAATTGTTTAGTCCACGTAGACCACTTAAATCTTGCTCCTTCAAGCTCGTGTTCATCTGCCTCGATTTTGGAGTGCAACACCCACAACTCTAAATCCAGTAAACAACCTATGCATAGAACCAAGTCCCAGCCCTACGTTTTTTCTTTTCTTTTCCGATAATCTGTTACACTTGGATGTATGTCACAATACAGAAGAAAAGATCTGCTGCTACTTGCATTTCATTGTGACTATAATTTTTGCTTTCTTTTCATTTGTGGTTATTAGGTAAAGCACTAGGTAGATTATTGCCAACTTTACACTGCAAAGGTGGTGTTTAGGTGGCATTTATTTACCCAGACTGTTTAATGCTGCTTAGAGGTGGAATAAATGTATTTCCACAGCAATTACAACTGTATATGTTGAAACTAGCGACTGAGGTGGGTCTGAGCAGGCATAATTTAGTCTGGCTTTTATGCAGCATTGTGCCTAAACACTGAACTTTCAGCAGGCACAGAGCAGCCTTAACCCCGGACCTTGTGTTACTTCTTGGATCTATCGGTAAATTTGTGCTTTTTTTTGTCTATTCATAGGCATGTGTATAAGGAAAGATTAGGTGTGCCTTCAAAAGTCATCATTGGATACCAGTCACATGCAGACACAGCCACCAAAAGTGGTTCCACCACCAAGAATAAGTTTGTTGTTTAAGGAGCCTTTTAAACAGTGAGTATTTTTTTGATAGTTATTTTAAATTTTTCATATCATTAAATTTATATTAAATATCCTTTCTTAAATTGTTCATGCTATAATTTCATTTCAGATGCTGCAACAGTCTGAATCTTTATCAAATTCAGATCTTCATCAGATGAGACAGACAAACAAAAACAAAACAGTCCTGGGATCTGACCTTTCACACAATGCTGTGGGGGAAATTAAAAGCCTTCAGATTAGTAGATCGAAGGATTTAATCAGAGGAATATTGTATTTACAAAACTGTACAGTGTATAAAAACAGCCATGTTCTTTTTTTTTTTTTTTTTAATGTCGGTGTACTATTAACTGATCTTTTGCTGGTGGGGATGGGAAGTGTATTCAGTTAAATTATGAATATTTTTCTTTCATATTCTGTTTGCCTTTTATGTTGGGTTGCAGTTACTAAATCTTAAGTGTAATTTATTTATTTTTTACTTACACATTTATGTTTCTTCTTTGGATTCAGTGTTTGAGTGATTTGGACAGTAAACTGATCATGACATTTCTAATTACACTATTCAGATAATTCTTGTATTGCAGCTTGAGAATGTCAAAGGTTGATTCTGTTCAAAGACTGTTGTATAAATGTGTATTTTTGCAGTCTTGTTTTACATTCCTCATGTGAAATGTTCAAGGCAGTATTGAGAAAACTGATCTCTGGTTCTCACCTTTTCCTAAGGAGTTTAATTGAGTTGCCTGACTTTGTAACAAACATGATAGAACCCCTTTCTTGAACATGGGTGCTTATGAAAATGAATGTAAATAAAATGTACAGTGCATTGTCTATATCCAGTGAAGAGGCTCTGAAATTCATCTGTTGATGATAAATAAGTAATCTGCTCTGAGATTCTTGAGATGTGAGAACTATTTTTCTCAATCCAGTAAATTAGTTTATAACCCTTTAGCTAAATCTATTAGCTTCCCTTTATGTTAATCATCTATGATAAAAAAAAAAAGTCAGTTTTGGTTAAAAAGTTAGTTTTGCAAGAACAATTTTTAAGTTCACTATACATTATCGTAATGACAACTATACAACTTATTTAGTATTGGAAATTAATGAAAAATGCTCTGCAAAATTGCTTTAATGTTGTGTTTGTTAAAGAATGCCAAAGTATTCACACTGCTTTACACTAATGCCAGGTTGTATATTAGATTAAAAAGAAATATGATTTCTTTGTATTATTCTTGACCACAGAAATACTTAAGGCGATTAAAAAAAAAAAACTTGTGCCACTAGTTCGACATTCCTACTCTTTCAATTGTTCTTGAGGCCAATTTCTGATACCAGCCTGATCCGGATTGCCTACAGACTGGGTTGGATCTTCCTCCACAGGCTCAAGCTGATGATCCAAAATACTCTCAGATAACACAGAAGGTGTCCTGCTCCGGGCATGTCTGGGTCCATCCTCCTGGAAATGCGACAGGCCTTTGGTATGATAACTAGGGCTGGGGCTGGCAGAGGACAGGGTTCTCTGGCTCCCATTTAGGTAACTACCATAGTTCACAGAGTCCTTTGAGTCCTGCCGTGAGTAGAAGGAGTTGATGTGCGCGCCCTGGTAGTTGTACGCTCTCCAACCTGGCCGTCTCCTGCGGTGACATCTGCATTTCAGGATGCGGATGAAAGCTAGCTTGAACTCCCGGCTGTAGCAGGGATAGATGATGGGATTCAGGCAGCTGTTTAAGTAACCAAGCCAGAAGATGATTTTGAAGATGGTTTCAGGAGGCCGCAGGCTGACATTGAACGCGACTGCAAAGAGAAGAGAGTACATTGGTGAGGTTGAGTTTTATACATTAATATTGTAACATCACGACATCATGTTATGAGTTATTCAGATTACAAACTAGATTTACAGAGTACTTTTAATCAAAAATTGTGAATTTGAAAATGGGACCATCTCTAGAGAAAAGTCTAAGCTATGAAGTGTATTCCTGAGAAATCTTATAGGTTATATTTTCTGTGATGCTGTGTGGGGCCCTGAACAAACCATAACACGTGGGCTTCCTTTTTTCTCTCATATAACACTGCATGACTGGTGCGCCCCCTGCTGTCACAACTCGTGATTGTTTGTGACTGTGCCCCCTGTCGGTACAACAGTTTTTTTTTTTTTTTAAAGGTCTGTCATTTGCTTAAGCATCCAGCAGGTGGCAACAACGCTTGTTTATAAATTTTTTTCTGCTTATTGCAAATTTGTGTGAAAACTATGAAAATAAAAATCTACCGAATGCCAGATGTGCACAGCATTTACAAACAGAACAAAGTCAACATAAAAACAAAAGTTTAAATTAATAAATGTTTTAGATTTTATGTAAATAATTGGTTTGTTTTTATTTTATTGAGGAATTGGAAATAAAACGAGAAAAGTGAATTTAAAACTAAATACCAAGTGTTGTATTCCTATGGGATAACACTATGTACTAATTAAATAATCTAAGTTAATACTATAGTGAACTTTTGCAACCGTACAGATAATTTTTATGTTTTTCTTTGAAGCGAACTTGGAAGAAAGGGCATGTGATGCATTAGATACTGGTGTTCTGAAATAACATTTCTAAATATTTTACAATTGTCTGAATTTCTAATAATTAAATTAAATGCAGTCACTTCAGAAAGTGTCTGATTGTTTAGACATGTTTGACATATTTATAAAATTATTAGCAACTAAAATTATTTACATCCTTTCAACCAGTTCTCAAAACAAACTTACATAATAATGCAAACAAAATGCAAATTGATATTCAGTCATTTTTTTTAATCACTTAATCTATAACCAACTTAACAATAGGTTATTTTTTTTTTATTGTTGTTTTTATTTTTTTTTTTCATAAGCTACATGAAATTCATTGAGTTTAGTATCCAAGTGATTATCTAATAAGCAGAGTTAAATACATCATCATTCAGGCTTTTTGCCCAGTTGATATATGAATGTGTGAAAGCCTGAAGCAGTTGTGAATTACCTGAATATGAAATGCTTCTTCTGTTTATTATAACATTTAGCAAGATTTGTAGAAAAAGTTATTTTATCCCCCTTTTCATTAAATTTCAGTGGTAGAGCTGTGGATCTGTGCCATTAATTGCTTTAGACTGAGATCCCTGGTGTATAAAGCGGAGGCCTCAAAGCTGCAGCCCTAGTGCATTGACCCACTGCATTCAAAGTACCATGGAAACCATGAGACTTGGCTGAAAAAAACGAATTCATGAATGAAGACCAAACGAGTATAAGTGACAAAGATCTATTAGAAGAAGGCTTTAACGTTTTAAAAGAAGTCATGAGTAGACATTAAATAGGTATTAATTAATGTTAGCAACACCAAAGCAGCACACTCATTAAATAGTAAATAGTCTCATTATTCTGATTACTGTTCTTATCAAAAAACTTTTCTAGAATGTACCTGTTCTGGAACAATAGGATTCTAAGAGGAAGCAAACAAGTTTGAGATATACTGTCCACAACCTTGCATCCTGTTTTTCCAAGTTGTGTGCAGTCAAGTGGCTCACTGGGGTTTCTTCCATTGTCTAGTATGACAGGTTTAGAAAAATATCAACGATAACATAGCTTATAATCCTGTATATCTCATGTACTTTTTTTTCCTCATCAATGAATGATCCAAAATTATGAGCAGGTCTTCTAAAGCTGTATTGCCATATAGCTACATTATCTATTACATAAACATTAGCTACATTATTTATTACATAAATAAATACATAGATAAATAAAACAGCTATAATAATATAGCTGTTTTATTTCATTATGTTTAAAGTATTGATACTTATTTTTGCCACATGATAAAAAAAAGAAGAAAAAAAGTCAGAATAGCAAGACGTGCAAGAAAAGAAAAAAAAAGCTTGAATTGTGAAATAAAAAGTCACAATTACCTTTTTTTTTATTATTCTGTTGCGGAAACGGGCTTCCATATTAAAGAAAGCTAGTGGGGAGTGATTTAGAAGGCATGAAACTAGCACAGGAAATCACTTGCCTCAGACAATGATGAATTATGCAGTTCAGTGGTTATTATGCCTTCCTGAACAATTCCGGAACTCATTAAATAAATAAACATGAAATATTGATTTGAGTTGAATTAATTTTAAAATTTCAAAGTTTTAAAGAGTTTCCATGTAAACGCAAACTGAGATCGTCTAAACAAACTTGTTAACTCGAAACAACATATCATGATATATTCATGTAAATATGACCTCTGTAGCTACAATAATTCAGTGCTGTAAGGACTCAGTAAACTCACTACTGTTTTCCACTTAAGTTTTTGTTTTCTAAAATTCAAAGCAAGCCACAGTTGCCTAAATAAGAAGCAGGCCAGCTGAACTTCCATGCACCATGCCCTGCTGAGATAACCCTGTCTGGGACAGGAATGACTACTATGCTAATTCATTAATAATAACCTGCCTTTGAGTCTGAATGGCTGCGGTCCAGGGCCTCGTTCTCATACTCCCTGCTGTGATAGCCAAACGGCGGATACGGCAGACCCCACACTGGGAGCCCCATGAGAGGGAGGAGGAAATAAAGTGCAAAAAGATTAATTCTGTCTTAACCCCCTACTCTGCGGTCTTCCCACTGACCACAAATGTCCAGCTGCAGAAGGCTCATGGGATAAATCACTTGCATTTCATGTGAGTGTACAGGCGACACAATTTAGCTGAATAACATAACACAGAATGCATACTTCCATTGTAATTTAAGTACACTGATTATTATTTATTATTATTATTATTATTTTACTATTTTATGTATATTATTATTATTATTATTATTATTATTTCAACTTTATATTATGTTGGGATGGGAAAGTCCTAATTGTTCTGTATTTTGTGTTGTTCCTGTGGATAGTATAGCAAAATGTAATTAAATTATTATAAGTTTCTATTTATCTTACCAAACTCTCATGACATGGAATCAGTAGAGCAATTATAATGATTCATTATTTGTTGAGCATTAAATTTGATTTTTTTATTTTTTTTTTATTTAAACAACTCCTTGTGAGGATTGTTTCATTTTAATTGCTGTTTGCTAACCTTTCATAGATCTTAAGTAATGACATAAGAACAAATATTGACAGGCATATGCAATATATAAGGCATCAGGATGTATAAGGGCAAACAAAATGATGGGCAGGATGTCATTAAGAATTTAGAATTTTAAGAATGTCAGTATTTTAACTAAAAGTATTATTATCACTTCTAACACTGAAATAATATAATGATAGTGTAAGTTGGTTAGCTGGTCTCCAAGCCTGGTCTAGCTGATCTGTTGCTAGATCTGTTGAAAACCTGCTTAAACCTGCTTGCTGGTCTTGTCTGTCAAATGCCAGTTGGTTTTTAGATGATCGGGCTAAGAGACGAGCTTAAAACCTGCTAAGACCATTGTAATGTAAGTTTTACATTTATTATCATTTTCCTGAAAAGTCCCATAATATGCTATTTAATTGCAGCTCTCTTTGTGACAACATACCCCATATAGTGTGAAAACATGAAAGGGAGAGGGGGACAAATTGTGCAACTGTGTTTAAGAAAGACCTACCAATTGGTAAAGTGAGGAAGAATGGCAACCAGCACAACGTAAACATGCCAACCACAACCCCTAAGGTCTTAGCTGCTTTCTTTTCCCTGGAAAACTTCAGAAGTTTGACCGTCAGAGAATTCCTCCCCTGATGCGCGCGACCTTTGCCTGCTGCGCCGGAGTCCTCGTGCACCTGCGAACCCCTGTGAATCCTCAACGTTATTTCACCTGAATTCATGGTTTCCGTCTTTACACCGGCTTCCAAATTCTTCATTGTCCGTTTAGCCACTACATAAACACGACAGTACATGACTAGAATAACAATTAATGGAATATAGAAGGAGCCGAGCGATGAGAAGAGCGCATAAAAGGGTTCCTCGGTTATTACGCACACTGTGTGGTCCGGTGACGGAGGCTCCTTCCATCCTAGCAGGGGTCCGATAGAGATGACCAAAGACAGGACCCAAACCCCCAGCATGGCCAGCAAAGCTCTGCGTCCCGTCACGATGTTGGGGTATTGCAACGGATGGCTCACTCCGATATAACGGTCAATGGAGATTACGCACAGACTCATGATGGATGCGGTGCAACATAACACATCAACCGCTGCCCAAACATCACAGAAAATCCTCCCGAACACCCAGTAACCCAATATTTCCAATGTTGCTGATACGGGTAACACAGTTGTGCTGAGGAGCAAGTCGGCAATAGCGAGATTAACGATGAAATAATTAGTTGGAGATCGCAGGTGCCTATTGCACACTACTGACAAAATCACCAAGATGTTTCCAGCCACCGCGAAGATGATGAAAGTCCCCAAAGCCAAGCCGAGCGGGACGGCACGGGACAGGTGGAGTGGCTCGAGTTCTGTGCTTTTTAACTCGGAAGAGTTTGAAAACTTCGGTGACCCTTCGTACACATCCAAATAACCGCTTCCCCAAGACTGTGTGAATTCGTCTTCATTTTGTTGGCTCATTTTGGCGAAAAATGTTCTCCATTGCTGACACGTTGGTTGGCTGCTTAAATCAGGTTGCTATTAAATGTCTAGAACGTTGCACGAGTTACTGATAAGCAATGTTGTCATTCTGATGCACTCATGTAATGTGAAAACAAGAGTCTCTGTCTCAGGGGTAAGGCGTTAATACCGCCCATCCCTGCTTCAGTCCAAACTCTGAGTAAATGTTGAATTTTTCTTTTCTTTCTTTTTTAAACAGAGGAAGAGTCATGAAAAGCAAACACAATACACTATAGGGGAGGCTGAAGAGTTTTGAAATGTCTTAAACTTTTAAATAATATTCCCATATTTGTCTTCTACAAATTAAAGTTTACAATGGGAAACTTGGTGTAGAATGATGTAAAAAAAAAATGGGGCAGAACATTTTTCACTCAGAAATTGCAAGTAGATTTCACATATTTGCACTCCAAAAAAGGCTCTTCTTTCAAAGTCATTGGTGATTATCTACTGCAAGAACCTACATCTGAAATACTTAATGGCCATGTGGTTATAGCCTACTATTTTCTTTTTTCAGCTTTTTCAAGCCATCAAGGGAAATTCAAGTGTACAAGAACATTTTGTGAAGCATGCAGTAAACTAGTGTGACATCACAGGTTGTTTTCTGTACTTATATAAAAGCTTTATACTTTACACTTGAGCCCAGACAAAACCACATAGCCATGCGACTTTTGTTACACAATTGTGTTTCATGCAAAGCCTTCATTATCTCCTGTGGCGTCTGAAGATGAGCTCATTGGGTTGGAGACATGAGGTTTTAATCCCAAAGTGTGCCAGGAATAGAGCTTTTTTATGTCCCAATCTTGTTATAACGTATTGTTGAAAATTTTATTCAGCAGATTATTTTTCATTTTATCTTTTTTTTTTTTTTTTTAATTTACATCTTATGTTGCATTTAGCTCATAGATTTTATCAGCTCATGCATTCCCTGTGAATCGAACCCACAACCTTGTTGTTGCTCTTCTGGCCAGAAGAGAACTGGCCCCCGACTGAGCCTGGTTTCTCCCAAGGTTTTTTTCTCCATTTATGTCACCGATGGAGTTTTGCTTCGATGGAGCACTGTCGCCTTTGGCTTGCTTAGTTAGGGACGCATGACTGATTGCACTAGCCTATTGGAAGAGAGCTGAACTGGATGATGACATCACTGAATCATCAATGAACTGACTTTAGCTGGAAAAATTACTCTTTGTTTTGTCCTCTTGCATTATTGACAAACTATTTTCCTGTTTGACACTGTAAAGCTGTTTTGACTCGATCAGTATTGTATACAGCGCTATATAAATACAGGTGACTTGACTTGCTAGCATCATGTTGTGAAAACACTCCCAATGTGTCCGATATTGCTTCATATACAAAAAAGAGACATGATATGCCCAGTGGCGCAAAAACGGGGTATACAGTATATGCAGTGCATAGGGGCGCCGCACATAGGGGGGCGCCATTTTGCCGAAATCATTATGTGAAAATCTTATTTAATAAAACGTGATAAATAATCAAAAGCTTAGTTGTTAAAAATAATGTAATGAAACATTTTTATTTAACGGTTTTTAGCATTTTTAATGAGTTCAAAAATTTATTTATTATAAACATATTAAAGGGGTCATATGATGCGATTTCAATTTTTCCTTTCTCTTTGGAGTGTTACAAGCTCTTGGTGCATAAAGAAGATCTGTAAAGTTGCAAAGACTAAAGTCTCAAATCCAAAGAGATATTCTTTATAAAAGTTAAGAGTCAGCCACGCCTACCTAAAACGGCTCGTTCTAACACGCCCCCACATGTCTACGTCACTATGTGGGAAGATTTGCATAACACCGCCCAAATGTTCACGCAAAAAAAAGAAGGCGTAACTTTTATTCTCGCTGTAGTATTGTTGCCGCCGCCGCCATGTCGTGAAGGCGCTGTGTGATTCGTTGTGAAAACGAAACTACTTTGTTTGGTCTTCCAAAAGAGGACGATATCCGCTTCATCATGCCTAGAGCTGATCCGTGCTGGTAGCTGAGGAAATACATCAACTTCGCGCTGTGGATCGCCGGATCGGCTTTCACCGTGGACGAAGAGGAGTCCAGCCCGGGGTCGTCACACGTGGTTGCCGCA
>NW_015664994.1:525360-551511 GCF_001515625.1 Sinocyclocheilus rhinocerous | reverse complement strand
AATAAGCGCTACTCTACACTGCTCAAAACTCGCGTTTGAATCGTCAGTGTCAAATCCTTTAAATATGAAAACGTACTTACGTGAGTCAGAACTGCCGGCATTTTAGTCTAACGTTACTCTCCCAGGATCAGTAAACAGTCCTCCATAAAATGTGCTGCACACATCTGATTGGTTGGGTTGAACTGTTCTGGAACAGTGTTGTAAATACAACTTAACCACTGATTTCTAGTCGTGTCCTCTTTTGGAAGGTCAAACAAAGTAGTTTCGCTTTCACAACGAAACACACAGCGTCACACATGGCGGAATTGAGTGAGCGGAGGCCGGCGGGCTTGAGTGAGGAACGGTGGGCTAGAGTGAGTGGTGGCCGGCGGGCTAGAGACCGGTGCAGCCAGCGGGCTTGCGGCAACCACATGTGACGACCCCAGCTGGACTCCGCTTCGTCCACGGTGAAAGCCGATCCGGCGATCCACAGCGCGAAGTTGATGTATTTCCTCAGCGCCCAGCACGGATCAGCTCTAGGCATGGCGAAGCGGATATTGTCCTCTTTTGGAAGGCCAAACAAAGTAGTTTCGCTTTCACAACGAAACACACAGCGTCTTCATGACATGGCGGCAGCAACAATACTACAGCGAGAATAAAAGTTATTTCTTTGTGTGAACATTTGGGCGGTGTTATGCAAATCTTCCCACATCTTGACTTAGACATGTGGGGGCTGTTTGAACCAGCCATTTTAGGTAGGCGTGGTTGACTCTTAACTTTTATAAAGAATATCTCTTTGAATTTAAGACTTTAGTCTTTGCAACTTTACATATCTTCTTTATGCGCCAAGAGCTTGTATCACTTCAAAGAGAAAGGAATAATTGAAATCGCATCATATGACCCCTTTAAGACGCGGAACCGCCGTACGACCACAACAAACGGGAGACTTTTCAGACGCGCTTCAGCTTGCCCTCAGCACCAGGCGCGAGTCAAACGAGTGCGGAAAAGGTACAGGTGCCAAATGAGCTTCAGTAGAACAACAGTGAACTGCGGTCTGATGAGATGTTGTTATATGTCAGTAAAACAACCTTCCCTGCCCTGTCCCTTTTTACCGTGCTCACGGTGCACGCTCTCAAACTGTACGCGAATATGGGGCGCACGCTCTATCATAAATAACCCGCACAAACTAGGCTACATCGTCAGTTAAATCATGAAATTACCAAAATTGCGATTAAAGCTGCAAAACTGTTTATGCATGTATGCATCACATTTAAACGTCTCTCAAATGCATGTACTGAAATATTCTGCAATTCGAGATCACAATAGGGCGCAAGATGATAGATTTTTTTATTATTATTTGTAGCCTAATTTAATGCACAAGTAGGCTAAATGTGAGCACAGTGCAGTTGTACTTTGTACTTTGTAATTTGTAAAGTACGAAAATGAAATTATATTTAAATGCATAAAATAAACAAACTTTACATTCTGGCATTTATGTGCTGTTGACTTCCGCCCTTTTTCACATTATTGCAGATGGAGAATTTATTATTTTTTTTTCTTTTGTACAGAGCTAGATTTAGGTTTGACAAAACTGTTGCAATTAATTCATTTTGACAACTAGTGTTAAACATTGACTGTTTGCTTTTTCAGAGTTCATTGATTATATAAAATTCAGTGAAGGTTGGCTAAACTTTGAACTAGGCCTATCTGCATGTCTCATCCATGAGTAGGCCTGTGCAATGATGGAGAACAAGCTTTTGGGGTGTTGAGACCCAGAACCAAGCTGACTGAGCAATAGAGTGAGCCCTTTTATTAAAATAACTGGAGGTAATACAAAAATAATAGAAAAATGGTCATATTCACTCAATTACCTGATCTAATTCACAACTTCACAAATTCTCAATTACAATTACGTACAAATTAACTGTATTCAGTTGTGTTTTAGGCACTAAAACAGTCCAGTATAGTCAAATAAGCTACATTTCTATATTGAAATAATGAAGATTTATTTGCCACCGCAGACTGGTTGCTGGCCCCTTCCTGGCCACCCCTATGAAAACATCCTGGCCACTGCCAAAGAGGGCAAATATCAGTTCATTTATGAGTATCTCAATTGCTCAAAAAAAAACAAAAACAAACAAACAAAAAAACACATGTTTGTGAATGTGCATTTGATTTACATTTTAGAGAAACTGAGAAGATAGTAAACAATACAAACTAGCCACCTTTTACCGAAAATTGCAGTTTTGAATTCAAAATAGGCCATCTGTGTGATTCAAGTAGATCCGATGAGTTGAAAAGTCTTGCTACTCCATACTTCAATACAAAACAATGCTGAATTTTGACAAAAAGGAGATTTTTAAATGCTATAATTGTGATTTTTATGTCTAAATATAAATCCATTAGCAAAACATGTGAAAATAACTATATTACAAAGTGGAAATGGTAAATGAGACAATAAATGATGCTCTGCTACCATCTAGTGGTCATAGTGGGACTCATGACATTCATTTTAATAGTAGGGCTATTTGTTTTTCTGCCAGGTGAAATCTTTGCAGAAATCTTCAACTTAGCGTGGCCAATTTTCCATGAATTATCTCTAGTAAAAATGAAAAAATGCAGACATTATTTAAAGTAAATTTTACTTAGTGTTCTCATTTTATATAAAAATTAGCAAAAATATGAATAACTTTTGAGGCAAATTAATAATATATATATATATATATACTTTTCTGCGGCAGTTAGTTTTAGGGGCTACTAGAATACAGGGGGGCGCCAACACTAATCGTGCATACCCCTCGGCAAATGTGCAGTTGCGCCCCTGGATATGCCAAATAAACTGACACATAGGGCATCAATATTTTTTATGATCATAAAGCTAATTTCTTTATAATTTTGCTGACAAAAATGTTTCTACATGTGTTTAAATAAAGGTGAATTATATATTAAAAGTACAAGCACAATGATTTATTCAAAACCAAAATAATCTAAAAGCAGTATAAATTTGATCACATGATTTGTATGTGATTTGTAATTTTTGGTATAAATTATTACTTATATCCACCTTGTTTTATATTGTTTTATATTGAGAAATAGTTAGGTTTTCTTCTAGTCTATTTTTCAACCTAGCTCTTGGGAATGAGATAGGTCAGAGATGAATAAAACATGGAGCGGTTACTTTAATACAGATTAATTCTAGTCGGAGGTGTTTCCAGTGTAGAATCTTCTTTGACAGCGTAATATAGTCCATGCTGATGGTTAATCTTTTTCCAGGAAACTTGCCCATACATATTAATTAAGCTCCCGATGTTCTTCATGTCAGAGTGCTTTTATTATGATTAGAGGTTTCAATGTACATGGAGCATCTAAGTCCTGATTAGAGACTATTTTTGAATACTTGAAGCGTGCAATCAGACACTATCAGGTACATTTAATACTTGGCATGAGGGATCGTGCATGTGCAAAATGCCTCCTTTTTCAGATAACATATTGAGATAGATATATTTCTGGTTGTCCACGCACCTGAAAGGCGTTTTGTTTGGCAAGGGAACATTGCAACCCCCTGACCTCCCTGGTTATTAATCAAACCCATGGCATCTACTGGTGCCCCGAAATAAGAACACAAATCCATCTACTTAAAATCAGTTTACGATGCCTTGAGATAACTCTGAAAATAATCTTTTTTTCTAAACATTGCTCACATAACATAATCTTACATAGAGTTCAGGTGGTATTGAGTGGCTTTAAATGGAAATAGCCTGACTGACTTAAAAGCCTGGGGGAGAACGGCAGCTTGGACAGTATTCCCTGCAGGAGACAGTCGATCAAACCGCAGTGGTTCATGGACTCTTAAAGTGATAGTTTATCCAAAACTGAAAAGTCTGTCCTTATTTACTTATCGTTATGTAATTTGACATATGACGTTTTCCTTGAGACACAAAATTATTTTTTCATTTTTTAGGATAGCTCATAGCCACCAAGGGTGGTAAAACTCAATGTAGGACAAATTAATTATATATGTGGGCCTGCAAAAGCATCAGAAAATACCATTTTCAAAATAGGGTTGTTTGATATAAAATAATTGTCTGTGTTCTTTCACAGAACAGATCAAATACATCTCCATCATCAGTTAGAGTAAAGTATGTGACTGCTTGTTTACAGCAAGTCAGCTATATTTGACCTCAGTAGTCTATGTGCTCTGGTTTTAAAATATGTAAGCATGTCAAGCTTAAGCATAGATGAGAGAAGTGATTTTTTTTTTTTAACTGACGCTAGGGACTTTTTGATACCCAAATCATCAGACTGTGGGAACTAAGAATGCATCACCTTCTCTACGGCATGGGGAAAGTACCAGAGCTGAGAAAGGGGATGTGCCACTACCTCTGGACCATGATATAGGCTTAAATGCCTTATCAGATGGGGATTTGACGTTTCCCATGAGGTTTAGTTTACTATACATATGATACTTAAAATTATGTTTCTGACCTTCTTGGTCTTGATGAATGATTTAGGACTCAAAGATACCCTGTCCATTCTGGTTAATTAGTATTTGAGTGTTTCATCAATGTCAGGCACTTTTATGTCCCAGGGGTTGATTTTTATTAAAACGAACATATTTAAACCTTAAAACTGTCATGGAAACTTTTCACCATGCCTTCATAATTTATTTTGGCTTCTTTTCAAATGTGTCCGTTAATCTATGGTTTTTATTGTTTTAACCTTATTTCAAAGCCAAAGCTTTAGAATAATATAAAAAAATACATATAACTGTTTTTTTTATTTTTTTTTAATAATTTTTGTGAATTGTTTTACATTTAAATGTACAATTCTAGCAATGAAGGTAGCCTATAGCAAGAGAAAGGCATCTGACATTTCAAAATTCCCCCAAAGAATGCTATCAAATGATGTATCTATGCAATATAAGATGTAGTGTAAAAGATATATCTTGGAAAAATGTTTACAAAAATTATAGTATTTGTCGGTAATGCTTGCAAAATATGAAAAGTGCTAAGACAGTTTACTTCCTTTTTTTTTCTCCCCCCACATGGCTAAAAGTGCATGTTGAAGAAACACCCACTATTTGAAATATTTGAAGAGTTTGGTATTACTCTAATTCATCAGGTTTACCATTACTGTTAACTTATCTGTTGCAAATTCCTCTCACTACTTTCATTACTAAGCTGTTGACAACTAAGTAATGCTATGATGTGCACTGAACTGCTTTAGCCGAAATGCAAACCTTTTTCCTCTTAGCTAGAAATGTTCATATTTAAACGGTTTCAGATTAATTTTGAAATCTTAACATGTCTCTTTTCGATGGTATTTTGTTGTGCTTCAGACTATAAGATACTCTTGAGAGCTCCAGGAATAGGCAAACTGTCAGAGCAGTTATAGCTCTCTAAGCCACCATAACATTTCTACACGTTGACATTTATTAAAATGTATGTGATTTATCTTGACAAAACCTTCGGAAGCTAAAGTGCAGTAAACATAAATTAACCTTCACTTTCAAAAATAAAGTCCCTGTGCCAGGTACATTATGCAAATTTCACACAAAGACTTCACATAATAAAGCATGTCATTTTAACATTTCCTTTGTGCGAAAATAAAATGGCTAGGGGCATGTAATAAAACCTTGTCTGTGACATTTCTTTTTGCAAAGTGCACCTGTGTAAAATCATGTTCAAATGCCTTAAGTACACCTAGCCTTGTTGTGTCTCATGAGTAAAATGCTCCTTAGCACCCTGTTGTGACACATTTGTCTCAGGTCACGGTGTTCATATTGCACCGTATTTAAACCCCAGCACCTTTGCAGACCTCTTGATGTGGCTTTATCCTCCATCTCAGGTCAAACAGACACCAACACAATTTTGTTACAGACATGATGTGGATCCCAAGAGACACAAATCTCATTTACACTTCAAGGAGGACGTCTCAGGCAGCTCGGCCCTCTTGCCCTCTTGCTCTTAGTGTCAGCTATGCTTGTCTGAATTACAATCAGTCTGAGCTGACGGCTGTGACAGGAAAGAAAGAGGGCTTTCTGGAAGAAATAGCCTGTCTGAAATGTGTGTCTGTGTACATTAGTGTTTGGGCCTTTTGGATGCCGGTGAAGAGTGGGAAAGCAGTGTGGTGTAGACTAAAGGTGGGGTCACATTTACTGCCGTTCTGCGAATTTTCATGGGCGAAATCCAGTTATTTCCACAGGAATCCATGTGATTTGGAATATTTCAAAATATTTCCTAGATTTTGCATCAGGTTCAAGTTGGTCAAGTAAATTCGCTGCACTGACCAACAGAAAGCTCCTTGGTTTCTTTGAAGTGTGCTAGTTAACACGTTACAATAAGGTTCAGTTTGTTAAAATGAGTTAACTACAGTTAACATGAACTAACAATGAAAAATACTTCTGAAGCATTTATTAATCTTAGTTACTTCTAATTCTAACATTTACCAAAACACTATTGAAATCAGAAGTTGTATCTGTTAAAAAAATTGTTCACATAAGAATAAAATTTTGCTGAAAAAATTCTCACCCTGAGGCCATGCAAGATATAGATTAGTTTGTTTCTCCATCGGAACAGATTCAGAGAAATTTAGCATTAGATCACTTCCTTACTAATGGATCTTCTGCAGTGAATGGGTGCGTGTCAGAATGAGATTCCAAACAGCTGGTAAAAGCAACACAATAATCCACACAACTCTAGTCCTTCAATTAACATCTTGTGAAAAGAAAAGCTATGTGTTTGTAATAAACAAATCCATCATTGTTTTTAACTTCAAATCGTAGCTTCGAACTATGCGAGCCCTTTATCCATAATATTGCTTTCTCCAGTGAAAAAGTCATCTCGTCTGAATCAGGAGAGAGATGTGCACAGATCAAGCACTCTTTACAAGCGAAAACAGTCTAAAACAGTTCTAAACAAATATTTTTGTGGATTTGATGTGAGTGGACAAAGGGATGGACTTTTTTACTGGAGGAAGCTGTAACGGTTCAGGGTGCACCATCGGCTTCCCCCATGTCTGTGTGTGTCCTGCAGCTTGTGACCTGGGCAATCAGCGCTGATTTTGCGGCACAGGTGCGCAGATCACAAGCTGATTTCCCTCATCTGTCGCTTGTTTCCTTTCCCCTTATATTCTCTGCTGTGTCTGCCCTTTGTTGTCAGTAGATCATTTTGTGCTTCGTCTCATGTGGTTTTGGCATTGTGCTATGTGTGTTATCTGTGTTTACCTCTGTTTGCTTGTGCCCAGGACATTTAGACGAGGAGTGACAGCTAACATCTCGTCTTGTTCCCCGTCCTGTGTGGGCGCCGGGTCTTGGGTGGTATCCACAGTCTATGCTGTCCACTGAGTACTTACGGACAACTTTGGAGCTCCCAGACACTTCTCATATTTTTGTTCACTTGTGTCACTACTTTGGAGCTTGTTTCTTTCCAAAGTGTAATAAACTATGTTCACAAATTCTCTGCATTTGAGTCCTCTGTTCTATCCCTTCTAGCAGAAGCGTCATTATGGATTATGGACCCATATTTTGTCCAGAAGCGTTGAACGTTAAAACGCCTTAATGATGGATTTGCTCCTTACAAACACACAGCTTTTCACTTCACAAAATGTTAAAGGGGTCATATGATGCGATTTCAATTTTTCCTTTCTCTTTGGAGTGTTACAAGCTCTTGGTGCATAAAAAAGATCTGTAAAGTTGCCAAGATTCACCGTGGACGAAGCGGAGTCCAGCCCGGGGTCATCACATGTGGTTGTCGCAAGCCCGCCGGACGCTCATTCGTCCAATCCGCCGGCCGCGCCATTCTCAAGCCCACCCGCCTCTGCTCACTCAAGCCGACCTCCGCATACTCTAGGCTGTGGCTCACTCTAGGCCTCTGGCCTCCGCTCACTCAAGACCACACCTCGCTTTTCAGACTGATGAGCTTTGTAAAAATCGAGGCGTTTCAGAAGGCGGGGCATAGAGGAGAAACAATAATGTACAGTATCTGGAAAATAATGTGTTTTTTTAACCTTAAACCGCATAAACACATTTCATTACACCAACACCAAATACACAAAATAATGTCCTTTTTAGCAGCATCATACGACCCTTTTAATTAATGGACTTATGATGTGGATCTTGTGGATTTTTATGTAGATGATTACATTTTTTGGGTAAACATTTTTGTATATTATTTAACGGACCTGAGCTAATTAACAGTTTTTTTTTTTTTCATTAACTGAGATTAACAAATACATTAACCAACAATATATAAAAGGACCTTATTGTAAATTGTTACCACTTCAGGCATCACTAAACTATTGACAATGGACAAAGGACCTTTTTTTGCTCGTGAAATTTTGTTGAAATTTTGCAAATATGACGCACCTTAATAAATCTAAGGAAAATACCACACTGTTATCTTGTCCATGAGACCCACAGCATCTGAAAGAAAGAAAAGCAGCAAGACCTTGAAGGGCAGTGGTAGGGTCAAAGTAAAGCTTCCATCTCCCTGAGGCCTAACACAGTATAAGCCTTTTACTAGAAGTTGTATAATACACACGGTTACATTGTGAAACGCTGAATGTAAAACACATGGTGTCTTTATCTGTTGTGGCTGAAGTAGGAATTCAGTCTTTGAAAGCAGCATTCATCCTGGTAGGGAGGAACTAATGCCAGTGACTTTATTTAACCGATACTCTTTTCAAGTGTACTCGGGCAAATCAAAGCATCTTTCATGCTGGGATTCTCTCTCAGAAAGTGATTTTACATTGTTTACATTTCATATAAGTTCAATTTTAGAAGCTTTTGATTGATTTGATGCTGATATAGATTAAATAATACTTCTACATGTCTTTGAACCTTTTTGATTATGTTATTACATGGTTTTGAGTAGATTAAAAAGTGATATACAAGCACTGGGAGCTGGTTGTGCCAAGAATAGTTTGTTCTGGTCTGTTCTTTCATATTCTCAACAGTGAGGACACAGGCAAGTTGCTGAGAGCACAGAGGGACACTCAACACGTGCCGAATAACTTGATTTAACAACATACTCCAACTCCTCAGGGAACAGTAGTGCAAACAAAGTTGTTTAGGACTTCCTGTGTGTATAAGTTATAGAAACACAGGATTTTTTGTCTCAAATTGTCATAATCGGTTTAAGTGTCCTCTGCTTTCTGTGTAAGGTGGTTGGTTTGATCGAGGTATTTGTTTGACAAGCATGTGTTTTAAAGTAAATCTTCATTTTATTTCAAATAAACTGTACTCAGAAGCTTAGGTTGTTCCACCGCATATTCATCACTTTGAGAGAAATGCATTCTTGTGAGAAGAGCAGTAAAGCCACGGTTTACATAACATACTTAATCTCTGTACAGCATGCTTATGGGAGCAGAGTGACATCCACTGCAATTGATCTTTAGATATTCTGGGAGCAAACAAGTGACAGTTGCTGAATGGACATTTAAGGAAATTTATAAACATCCCCAGAATAAGAGAAGTGGGGATGGCTCTCTTGATATCTGTCTGTGCCAAGATCTAAATCCAAAGGGGAAAGGAGAGATATTTTCATCATGAGAACTGTTAAGTGTCCTGAGACCCCTCATTCTGTACATAATAAGGATAAAGCGTTCTGCTACTTGTCATCTTCATTTTTTCTTCCTCTCTATATGCTTTCTTTATAGGCTATGCAAAATGCAGTGTTCTTTGTGAAATATGTAGTATATTATGTTATATTTGAACCAAGTGTATGCTTTTATTAGAGTGGTGTGCCTATAAAAGTTTAAACAAATAACTGAAAATAACCTTCAAATATTAATCAAATGAAGAAAGAACTGATTAGTCAGAGATCATGTTGGACTGATGAAAAAAAATCTATGGTCTTGAATGTGCACAATGCTTCCATCTAGTGGCCATGTTGCTATCTATCTATCTATCTATCTATCTTATATTTTATGAATTTAAAAGTAAACTTTTATTAGAACAAAAAATAGAGAGAAAGAAAAAAAAGAAAAGAAAAAAAGAGAAAAAAAATCCACTGATTTTCATAACAGTATGTTTCCTTTGATTTTTTGATTTTTTGATTTTTTTATCTGATTCTAAGCAGTACTAAGTGTCCTCTTTGGCAGCATGACAGCATTTCACAGACACAGACTAATGAGTCTCCTGCAGCCAATCAGAGGAAGGTAGCCCATGACATCTGGGAGCAGATCAGTAAATTCATGGCACATGTGATGCTCTCTGGGAGAACCAGTCATTTTATCCTTTCAGTCTACAGTCTTTTTCATTCTCCACCTTGTCGCACTGGGATTTTGTGATGTTTAGAATGCAGTCTGTCAGACCAACTTCATACCATTGCTCCCAGTTCTGTTCCACCCACTCCTAACTCCCTCCATATTTGGCAGCATGCTCATGAAGCCGTCAAAACCCATGACATTTAATGGACGAGAGACTGTCGTATAGTGAGGCCAAGCTGAAGGCTTGAATGGATCTGAGGAGCTGAGTGGAGAACAGCAGGATTAAATGAGAGTCTGATTTGAACCTGGCACCAACTAGCAATTGCCTTACTAAAAAAATGTCAATGTTTCTTTCTCATACTTGTCATATCAGGCTAGTTTATTACAATAATCTACAAGTTGAGAGTAACTGATATTGGAAGTTGGAAACATCATCCATTATTTTTGTGTTTTTAAAAAGAATCATATTCAGGGAACTTTGTGGTTTACAAAGAAAACTTCAGATGTGAAATCAAGTGTCTTAGAAATGGCAAACAAACAAACAAATAAAATGTTGGATATAGATTTTTTTTTTAAATCTCAAACTTTTCGAAACAACAACGGTACTGTGGTATTGTTTTTGTTTCGTAATAAAAAAAATCAGTGTTTAACAATAAGGATGGCCCACTTTTAGAATTATCCATCAGTCTTTACCTATTTTTTTATATGTTGCAAAAATACTGCTTCATTCACTAAGAGCACTGTTCGGAAGCTTGTGCTTGAACTCCTAACGTCAAGATGCTGTCGAGCTGGACCTGAGGTAAGCAATGGCAAGTTATGCCTCTTTATTTGTCGTGTTAATTCAACTATACACATTGAATAACCCCTAATATATTCCACAACTTGTAGAAACATGTAATGCTCCATATAACCGTTTTATATCAACGCATGCAATAGTTTCAAAGAAACGTCGTTTACTTTGGGGTTGATTCACACAGAATTTGTTGCATCGCGTTTCGTGCTTTTTCTGCGCCTCGCGCTGTGCGATGTTTTTAAGATGCTACGACTAAAAGGCGCTTTTTAATTAACTGTACTGGGAAACTTGTTCGGCAACCATTCTTATGTTTCTGCAGGAAGCTTGGTCTATAGTGAGTTTTGTTAAGATTAATGTGATTTTCTTGGATGCCTTAGTGAAAATGGTTTGAAAGCCGTTTTGTGACGTGTTGTGTGCCATGTATTACTGTAATTATTTGTAGGCCTATATGAGTTTAAGTTATATTGTAGCTGTATAATTTCCAGATTATGCAACAACAATACAAAAATAATTTGAATGAACAACATTTTAATGAAGAAAACGTAACATTTATTGAAAAATAATATTTCTTGCAAATATACAATTTATTACTAAAAATAAAATATATTCTTGTGGTGGGATGGTACAAACTACTGGTCAACAAAAACAACAACAGCAACAACAAAAAACGTATTATGAACTCCTGAATGAGTACTGGTTTTACTGTTTGTATTTCTCCGCTTGTGTGTTTGCTTGTTCCAGATTGACTGTCAGTCTGTGTTTTAGTGTTATGGATTTGCAGTGACTCTTTGACAATTACATTGATTGGTTTGCTTTAAAAAAGAAAAAGAAAAGTAATGGTGCTAACGCTATTTATACCCTTTTTGAGGGAAGTACAGAATAAAGTAAAAACTGAGCATAATTACATAAACTTTACATCATCAATTCAGTGGTGCTAAAAGACTTTCTTATGATAATTATAAAAATAATTTGATGTGAAAGACATTATTTCAGGAACCTCTTGCATGCATCTATCACTGTTTCCTCCGTGATTGCAATTCATTCTCTAAATGACACAGCACTCTTAGTGGAGTGGTTTCTCTTCAGTTTGGACCTATTTTTAATTTATTTTTATTTTTTTTTTTTTTTTTTTGAAAACAGTGGACTCAAGTTGTATGTTTGGGAAAGAATGATTAAAGAAGATGGCATTCAGCATCAAGAGGGTAGCACAAATACTATGATTCAGAGAGAGAGAGAGAGAGAGAGAGAGAGAGAGAGAGAGAGAGCTCACATTGACTAATCTTTGAGAAAATTCAAGTTTTGAAATAAGTCCAGGACAATCACATTTTTAAAATGAAAGCAATAAAAGAAAAAAGAAAGAAAGAAAGAATCACCCTCCCACGTCTCAACCAGCCTCTCTCTGTCAAGCTTTATGAGTGTTTGGGGACCTTATCTTTTAATAAAAGACTAATTACATATCAACACTTAATTAGACAATGGAATTTGTTTTGAATTGATTCTTTATTGTAATAACTAACATGGTTTATTGTTTGATATTTTGCTAAATGAACTCCCATTGGAATGCACTATTCAAGTGGATCCTCTTTAATAAACTGTTTATTTGAAGTTAATTTGTCAATTTAATATACAAGGCGTTGAGTATTCATTAAAAAATTGCAAACAAACACAGGCATAAAATAAAAGTTAATTTTCATAGTATGTTATCAATCCAGTCCTCAGAGGACTGATTAATAGTATACATATTAATATGATTACTGTAATATGGCTACAGCACTGAATGTTTTTTGGAAAATGTAAGATACACACTTTAAAAAACATCCTGTTTTGGTGACAATGTTTCAGGTATTACGAGATAACATATTGGTACCTTTAATTTTTTAATTAATAACCTGTTTTTCCTTAAGTCAGTGGTTCTCAAACCTGTCCTGGAGTACCTCCAGCCCTGCACATCTTGTATATCTCCCTCATCTATCACACCTAATTTAACTCATCAGCTCATTAGTGGAGACTGCAAGACCTGAAGTGGGTGTGTCAGATATAGGGAGACATACAAAATGTGCAGTGCTGGGGGTACTTCATGGAGAGGTTTGAGAACCACTGCCTTAAAGGTGGGGTAAGCAATTTTTCAAAAACGCTTTAGAAAACTGATTCGGGCCGAGTAGCAAAACAAACTTGTAGCCAATCAGCAGTACGGGGCGTGTCTACTCATGATGTGGAGGAGAGAGCGTTCAGTGCACAGCACAGGATGGACATTAGCCGAGCCGAGTGACAGAAAGATAGAGACGGCGGATAAAAAACAAAAGAGGAAAACGTCTGCGGAACAAAAGAAGGCTTAAGGTAGAGACCTGCGCGGGACAGATTTTTCAGTCCCGTTCCCGCAAGATTCTGTCCCTCGCCCGCACGCTCTCTAGCTTAAGGCAAGAAGTAGGACCCGTGTAAATATCGGATCAGCTTTCCAGAGAAGTCAAGGAGCGGGAAGGCCTGCGATCGGACGCCGAGGTTGCTTTGCTTCTTCTCGATAGGTGAGTGACACCGTGTCTGCGCCGCAACAGGGCGTGTTTGTTTTGGTGATTTCAAATGTCAACATTGGCTACCAGAAATCACTTACCCCACCTTTAAGTGATTTAATGTTAAAATACCAATCTACTTGAATTACCAAAATTGGCTTTATTAATAACCACCATGATAATACTGGTAGCACAATAGAAAGCCACATGATGAATCAGATTTCATGGTAAGTGGCATGTCCATAAAACATGGCCAGTAGTTGTATGTTTACGTTACACAGGGTCATACACACAGACAAAGCACAATCAGGGTAACTAAAAACTCTTCTGAAATCAAACTAAAACTAAAATAATTCAATACAAATTTACCAAAATAACAGAAAATGTAACACAAAACATCCCAATATACTTTACTGAAGAAAAAAAAAAGTTTAAGGGATAGTTCACCCAGAAATGAAAATTCTGTCATCATTTACTCAGCCTCAGGTTGTTGGTAACCAAACAGTTGCTGGTCCCCATTGACTTTCACATGGACACCAGCAACTGTTTGCTTACCGACATTCTGTCATGACAACTCTCAGAGAGTTTAGGATGATGGTAGTATAAATGGCAATGTTAATGTGTTTGGTCTTGGCGGAATAGATTCAATTCAATTCAAATTGATTTGTATAGCGCTTTTCACAATACACATTGTTTCACAGCAGCTTTACAGCAAATGCATGTGTCTACATTATTACTTAGAGTGATCTGTTATCAAAAGTGAATGTGTCCAAGTAATGTTCATTTCACAAATGAACAGTTCAAGGTAATAGAGTCATACAGTTAGCTAACATGAATTAATTTCAGGCAGAAGCTCATTAAAGCGATTATTACAAGTGTGATCATAATGATTACAACATCAAGAAAATTTGGCAGCTGTGTTTATCGATTTAAGTTGGCATCATCTGGGGTCCTCGCAGGGGTCAGCATCATCTCTTCAATGGTGTTGGGTCATCTGAAGTCTTTCTATGAGGCAGGATCCACGCTGGAGCTGATGTAATCTCTGGATACCTCGAGATGGGCATCCCATTTCTGTAGGAACAGAAAGACAAATGGAAAAGAATCAGCATAGCTGCTTTTCATAATGTTTCAAGCAAATAATATGTTTGTGACTTTTTTCTGATCTAACTGGGAACAAGGGTGAGATTGAGATTCATTATGTGAATGCTTGGCTGAAGAGATGTGTCTTTAATCTAAATTTAAACCGAGATCTGCTACGCTGCTACTGCTGTGGCAGAGCAAGTACCGAGACTTGCAACTGGCAATACATCCACAGACATGCTGCTGTGAGCATGAAAGCAGTACTGCTGCTGCACATAACGTATATGAAATAACCCCGCATATATAGCATTCATAAAATTGCTCCGCAGCAGATCTATACAGGTGCTTGGTATCTACTTGTATTTTAGGTGCAATGCAGGTGCAGATGTACTCATTGGCTGCTGATACGAAAAGCTATCAGCTGTGCCATGTGAATAAGGATGTGATTTTTTAAAAATACTAAATTATTTATTGTTATTTATTATTATATATTTTTGTAAATGATAAAATAAAAATTAAAATCAATATGCAATGTCTGCAAATGTATTTGCTGAGTAAATATAATATTTTGCCATAATAACTAACTGACTGTACACTATCTCTCACGCATTACATCTGCTTGGAGTATTTGTCGGTATTAAAATGCCCATAGCGTCTTGCTCCTCATCTAGATGGGCCAAAAGAGCTGAGTCAGCCCTAATTCTCTCAAGCGCCTTCCCGTCATGTCTCTGAAGTTCACTCCGCTGCCAGTCATTCTCATCTGTCCCACAGTGGCAGCCGTCCCAGAGAGGAGTGGCGCTGTCTAGAAAAATTAGGCACACACCAATAATCTTTAATATTGTTTCATGAAGCATAATTAAAAAGGCTTTATCATTGGATAGAGGACAGCTTCAGTAATGAACTGTCTCCATTCATGCAGAGAGCCATTAATACACATGCAAATACGCACACATGTGCACTGACTCACGTGCACACACACACACACACACATAAATATCAGATGCAACCTTCACAACCACATATATGGCCCACTGTCAGTCTGTCTATTGAGTCACAGTGATGAAATTAAGGGAGAAAATATCTTATAAACTGCCTCCTTCTCTCTTTCTCTCTCTTAAAGGCAGAGTAAGTGATTTTTCAAAAACACTTTAGAAAACTGATTCGGGCCGAATCGCAAAACAAACTTGTAGCCAATCAGCAATAAGGGGCGTGTCTACTCGTGATGTGGAGGAGAGAGCTTTCAGTGCATGGGACGGACATTAGCCGAGCCAAGCGACAGAAAGATAGAGATGGCGGATAAAAAACAAAAGAGGAAAACGTCTGCAGAACGATAAGGCAAGAAGTAGGACCCGTGTAAATATCGGATCAGCTTTCCAGCGCTGGAGAGAACTCAAGGAGCGGAGGCCTGCAATCGGACGCCGAGGTTGCTTTGTTTCTTCTCAATAGGTGAGTAACACCGTGTATACAACAGCTAAAGTCTGCCTACACTGGACGCGATCAAACGACCGTTGAAAACCATTTGAAATTTAGGGGCGTGTTTGTTTTGGTGATTTCAAATATCAACATAATATTGGTTTTGCTTTGTTTCACAGAACTAATCGTTGCCTGGGTTGCGTACGTATATGTGGAGCGGAGCTATCAAAATAGGGGCAAGACGCTTTTGGGGTAGAGGCGTGTTTGTTTTGGTGATTTCAAATATCAACATTGGCTACCAGAAATCACTTACTCTGCCTTTAAGGTCATTTATTCCCTCAGCTTTTATTATCTCTACTTTTACAGGGTGATTATGTTTCAGTGACAGACGAGGGGAAAGAGAGAGCAAGTGAAAATGGGAGAGTGAGCGGGAGAGAGTCTAGCTAATAAGTTAATGCAACGTTACTGAGAAGAGAGGGATGATACATCACTTCGGCCAACTTAATGAAACACTGAATCTGCCTCCATTACTCACAAACCAATACAGGAGATTACATTTCATAGCAAAGAAATCTCTCTCTCTCTTTCTTGGCTTTCACACGGCTTTAAAGTATGTCCCGCCTACTTCATTCAATTGGCCAATATGCAGATTATATTCTATGAAAGAAATATGAAGCCTTTTATTAATTTAATCTGTGTGTGTGTATCAAAGTGTGCATGCTTTAAGGAGCTTTCAGAGTGAAAAGGTGCAAAGACAACTTCTTTTTCTTTTGTAGATAAGAGTGTAGGTGCTGTAAGTGCCTTACTGCATTTGAACTCATTGCATGTTTGGACAAAAACTGAATAAGACAAATGGCGGTCAAAAAATAAAATAAAATAAATAAAAAGAAAGAAAGAAAGAAAAATAAACAACGGCTTGATTGATTGCAAACTGCCTTGAAACATCAAGGCTGTAGAACATGCAACGGTGCCATGTTTTTACATTGAAATGTGCAGCGCTTGTATTTATTTAATGAAATCAAGGTCTTTTAATATTTAATTATTGCATTAGGCTGTATCGTGATTCCTGTTTCTCCATCCCTAAATTTAAGACCTCTTAGAATTATAAGTAAGATGTTTGTTATACCATTTAAGATATCTAAGAGTTGTTATGACTTTAAATTCCTTATAACTAAATTAAAAAAATACAAATAAAAATAAGGACCCACCTGGACTTATTAGCACACATGCACCTAAATGCATTTTACAGTTCACACACAACTACTTGTATTTTTAGTCACAAACGGGTGGTAAACACCTATCAGCCCCTGCTGGTGGTTGCTGTAACTACAAAACCTATTTTAAATGGTTAATTTTTACAATATTTTACTATATTAGCTGCTATAATAGACTTTTTAAGGAAATTGCATTGTTTGTCTATCATAAATGAAGTGTGTACCATGACAAAAACAACATTTTAAACCAGTTGTGTTTCAAAAAAGGGGGAAAAAAATGGTTCTTTAGTTCCACTTTATGTTGTCAGTCTTTCATTTCTTTTCAAAAAGACAAGATGTTTGAGAATAATATACACAGCAATATAACATCAAGTTTTGAAATTTTTTAATTCATAAGAGCCATATTTATGAAGTCTCTTCACTTCAGTGATGTGTCATGTCCATAATGTTTTATATTACACAAATAACATTCATATAATTTGAAACTTCCTATACTTTGCTAACTTTTGTTTGGTCATCATTTAGAACAAATGTCTCTTTAACAATTATAATTTTTGCATTTCGGACCAAACAGTTATATCTCACAGATCTGCTGTGACCTGTGATGTGATTTAAGCTGAGATATCCATGTGGAACACTGACTTGTCGTCATCAATGTGACTATGGGGGAAAAATTATATATATATATATATATATATATATATATATACACACGTTTTGTTGCTATAGCTGTTTTTGCATTTAAGTTCAATACAGAATTTCTACAAAATTTATAATTTACCAAAATGTCATGTCCATTTTTATCACATAACACAAGAGTATTCTTTGATTTAAAAAAAAAAAAAAACCTGTCTAGACGCTACCTGCAGATTTAGGATGACATGCTTCTGAACTGGTAATTTGTACTTTCTCATAAGTTAACATAAGTTACATCTTATGTTGTCATTGCAAATGTCATGTCGTAACCATCTGAACATAAAAGCATATTTTTCTTTTGATGGTTGTTCAGAAGTACCTATGTGCTGCGAAGGTGCCTGATCCGTTTTTTTGAAAGGCTCTTAAAAGCGTGAAATGGACTTAAATTTTCTTCTCTGCTACCTTTTGACATTGCAATAGTTGAAGGACTTGAGGACTTGTGCATGGTCTTTTGGTGTCATCGACCAATCAGTGTTGTCATGTGTCAGTCTCCTACAGCATAATAGTTAAATGCTATGATATGATATTTGAAACAGCTAAAACAAAACAGCAGATTTCAATTAGTTTGGTACTGCTAGTGGTGCAGAAATGACATTTTCACCTTTGTAAAGATTAGCATTTAAAAAATATATGCTATCATTACATCCATATTGCCTGCCCAAAATATACCGATATGCAAGTGAGGAAAGTGGTTGTTCACCTAGAATTTATATAAATGTCTTAATTCCTTTTCCCACTTCAGTATGTGAAGTGGTCAGCAGGGTTGTGCTAAAGACAGCTTCTATTAAAACTGAGATTTAGATTCAGCTGCTGTCCTACAAACTATCAATGTGGATCTCTCCACAGAGCTTTAAAGATTAGTTCCTGCCCAAAACGGAATAATGAGGGCTACATACAGCACATAGAAAAAGAACCAAAACTTTTATTGGTATTATTATGGTGTTTTGGACTATAGCAAAACTATGTTTTTTTTTATTTCTATTAACATCTACCAGAACATTAACCCTCTATTTGACCACTGGCTTCTCAGTGTTAGCTACTGATTCGCAGACAAAATATCATCATTTCATTTACCATATACATATGAAATATCATTATCATTGATCGACCATTAATTGAAATTAACTGAAATTAATTAAAACCACGAAACATCTACAATTTAACAGCAATTTATTATTTAACAATTGACATGGAAAAAGCATGTCTAATCAAATTATTTTTTTTCATGAATTTCTGATTTATTAATCTAAAATTTGCCAAATTCTAAGACATTCTAATTCCATTTTTATGGCTCAATTTTTGTTTTCTGCTTCATAGAAATCATAGGGTCCTACTCACCTCTGTAAAGCTGTCATTGTTAGCAGTAGATTAAGTACTCCCTAAGAATATTCTGGTAGCACAAACATCTCATTATCACATTTGGTATTAAAGGAAGATAACTCGCACAAATGTTCATGTTTTTTAATATTAAAGAGACAACACTGCTGGCATTATTATTATTCGGCAGGCGAACACTCGCATAAATGTTTTACAGTCTAATGTTCTTCCCTGCAAAGACCTCAATTATGACTTTGTTTTTGAGAGCGAGTAGAGAGCAGCTTAGGGCAATCACTTATTCTCTGTCCAGCAGCAAAATGCAGCTAAATGACTTTATTTATTCAGAATGTTCCGCACTGACGGCTCTTTAGTGGAGAGCTGTGAGCCAAACGTGCAGGATATACTAACACCCTGCCTCTTTCAGTGACACCTTGAGGAATAGGTGAGACGGTTTAGGTTCAAAAACACAGATTTGAAGCTGGATCTGCAGCCAGATGTTATGGTGATGGAATCATGATTTCACTCAGCAATTCTCCATCGCTGGAGACGTACACCACAGAGCGGGAATTGTTTGTGCATGCTAATATTTGTGTGCAGAGATCGTTTGTTTCTCTTAGGCTGGTTTGCGTGTATGTGCGTTAGTGCAGTCACAATCTGAGATGTTTTTCACCCTCTCATAACTTACATGACCTGTCAGCCTTACATCTTACATCTTCCAGTACTTAAAAGTCAAATGGAAAAGCCCCACTGTCATCTCCGACCCAAACACTTCATCAAATGTGTCTCTTCACCCAGGCATAACGGCTGCTGCTCTTTTTCTCTCTATCTTTCGTTCCTACTGATCCATGTTCAGTAGAACCGTTTCTTTAATAATACCTAAAATGTCTTTTTAGGCCACTGAGGTTTATCCCAGAGCAGCAGATTTGCGCCGTTTGAGAAATCAGAACATCGTGTTTGGTGAAAAATGCATTATGTTGCTTTATGCAACTCTTGTGTATTTGAAGAGCTTGCAGTGATGAATTACTTCACTCAGCCGTAGCTAATGTCTCTGGAGGTGTTTTTTTTTTTTTTTCTGAATTGAATGAAAATGGATAGCTACAGGGAGGTATCACTAAACCAATATTGAAATAATCTAGTACCTCAGTGACAGGTAAACCAAAGTGGCACACAATATTCTGAGTAAAGCAAGGAAAAACACTCAAGCATGACAGTATTTTGCTTCAAGTTCTTAGTGCACAAATACAGGTGCATCTCAATAAATTAGAATGTCGTGGAAAAGTTTGTATTTCATTTGGAAACCAAGGTCCTAGAGTCTGGAGGAAGGGTGGAGAAGCTCATAGCCCAAGTTGCTTGAAGTCCAGTGTTAAGTTTCCACAGTCTGTGATGATTTGGGGTGCAATGTCATCTGCTGGTGTTGGTCCATTGTGTTTTTTGAAAACCAACGTCACTGCACCCGTTTACCAATAAATTTTGGAGCACTTCATGCTTCCTTCTGCTGATCAGCTTTTTGAAGATGCTGATTTCATTTTCCAGCAGGATTTGGCACCTGCTCACACTGCCAAAAGCACCAAAAGTTGGTTAAATGACCATGGTGTTGGTGTGCTTGACTGGCCAGCAAACTCACCAGACCTGAACCCCGTAGAGAATCTATGGGGTATTGTCAAGAGGAAAATGAGAAACAAGAGACCAAAAAATGTAGATGAGCTGAAGGCCACTGTCAAAGAAACCTGGGCTTCCATACCACCTCAGCAGTGCTACAAACTGATCACCTCCATGCCACGGCGAATTGAGGCAGTAATTAAAGCAAATGGAGCCCCTACCAAGTATTGAGTACATGTACAGTAAATGAACATACTTTCCAGAAGGCCAACAATTCACTAAAAATGTCTTATGAAGTATTCTAATTTGTTGAGATTGATGGGTTGTGAATTGGTGGGTTTTTGTTAAATGTGAGCCAAAATCATCACAATTAAAAGAACCAAAGACTTAAACTACTTCAGTCGGTGTGCATTGAATTTATTTAATACACAAGTTTCACAATTTGAGTTGAATTACTGAAATAAATGAACTTTTCCACGACATTCTAATTTATTGAGATGCACCTGTAGTTATTGTCATTGGCATCCTATGCATTTGCATTTTAAGTCAAGGCCTTTATTCTGATTCATGCTGTTAAGAAACACCTTGACACAATGAATAAGGCACCCTATAGAAATCGTACATCACAGTGTTTTACAGCCAATTTATAGTACCGAAGAATCTATTGAGATAAAAAAAAAAAAAAACACTTGTGAAAACCACCAACAAATGCATGACATTACACTGGATACTTAGAGATTTGCACCAAAAGGAAAATTCTGTTGTGATTTACTCATTCTCATGTCATTCCAAACCCTGTATGACTTTCTTTTTCCCTCGTCCATTCAGTAAAAGTCAATGGGGTCCAGTGTCGCTTGAATCCCAGAGTTCTTCAGAATATGTTTTGTGTACCACTTAAGGAATAAAGTCATCCAGGTTTGGAGCAACATGAGGGTAAATTAAATTATACATTTTCAATTTTAGGTAAACTATCCCTTTAAGATGGCCTAGTTCTCTCAGCCCATTTTAAGCAATTAACAAATCACCTTTTTTAAATTATGTAAATCACATATTTCGTGATTGTGTAACTAAAGGCCCACTAGAAGGCCTCGACAATGACATATTTGCTGGCCCTGAGAGTTCGCCACTAGTTAGTCAAACCACAAATTGTATGTGTGCCTGAAGCCGAATACTTTATTCAGAAAAGCATGAATAATGGGTTTCCTTCACCCAGTGGGTAGGTGAATGTAGGCGATTTCAGGTTTTACTGGCCAAATGTCCTCACAATGTAGGCAAAGAAACCACACACACTGTTGTCGCACACTTGTCATTCCACTACAAGAAATACTTTATAGTGAAGAAGTATTTTATTTATTTATTTATTTTTCATTTTCATCTGTAATAAAAGTTCTTAAAGATTTTTTAAAAGGAATTAAACATATTTAATGGAATAATTTCATCTAATTGTCTTAACATCAGTGTGACAAATGGTATTTCCAGTGGTGCTACAAAACAAAGCACAGTGGCATAGAAAGATCATATAACAAAGAGTGAAAAATTTAAGGGGGTCTGAATACTTTCCGTACCCACTGTACTGTATATCTGACATCTCCATCAGTGGGAGGTTAATGAGATGACTGAATAATCTGTTTCTGTATATTTTATATATTTCTGAAATCTGCTGTAATTTCTTTTAGAGTTTCGAAAGAGAAACAGTGCAGTTGACATCCTTACCTAACCATTTCCTAAAATAAACATCAATGCTGTAAGGATGCTTAGCTTCTGCTCTTTATCTTCAGTGTGATCGAGTTCAAAAGACCAAAACAAGATGGCTTGCATTTTAATGGCACTGATGTAGATTTGATTTTCATGGGTCAGAAAATGAGCAAAGCGTAGCTGACCCTGATTCATAGTGCTTAATCTGCTACCACCCTATGGACTTTCAGTCGGTTGAGAGAGCAGTTAAAGGGTTTTAAATCTTTAAACAACATGATTCTTAGAACTGTTGGCGAATATGGAACTTGGAGAGGGAGAGCCACGCATAGCAGTGGTATTCAGTTGATATGAAAAACACAGAAATATCTCTTAGATTATTTAATATTCTGTTGCACAAACAAATGTTGTTTGAAAAAAACAAAACAAAAAAAAAAACCACCATGGACATTCAGAGTAAAAGATGATAATTATTTGAGTACATCTATTATACGTACTGCTGATTATGTAGCCTATTATTTTCATAGCATTACCATATAATATATGTGACCCTGGACCACAAAACCAGTCATAAGGGTCAATTTTTCGTAATTGATTTTGAAAAACCATTGATGTATGGTTTGTTAGGATAGGACAATATTTGGCCGGGGTACAACTATTTGAAAATCTGGAATCTGAGGGTGCAAAAAAAAAAAAATCTAAATATTGATAAAATCGCCTTTAAAATTGTTCAAATTAAGTTCTTAGCAATGCATACTACTAATCAAACAAATACATTTTTATATATTTACAGTAGGACATTTATAAAATATCTTCATGGAACATGATCTTTACTTAATATCCTAATGATTTTTGGCATAAAAGAAAAATCAATAATTTTGACCCATACAATGTATATTTTTGGCTATTGCTACAAATATACCCCAGCGACTTAAGACTGGTTTTGTGGTCCAGGGTCACATATGTGATTTGGCATTTGGGTTAATTTCAGGTAATGATTATATGCTTTATTCAATGTTAAAGGGGTTTAATGTGAGTTTGAATATCATTTTGCATGACATTTATAGCCATACTAAAAGCGACAATGATTATTTTACCTCAGATCTTCAAAATAAATTAAAAGAAACACGATGTGAACAAACAAGTGTATCCAATGATGAATACATCAGTCACTTTTTAATACTGTTAAAATGGTTTAATATTTATTAGTTAGACTATGTACTTATCCATTCGTTGCAGGTGCAGTTTTTTTGATTGATTTTGAAGCGTCTCGTAGGTGTTTCGCCATTGGTGTGGACAGACAAATTGCTTGTCATTGGGATCAAATCGCATTGTGTCTGGTTATGATACACGACAGTGTCTTTGTCGCTGCATACCAACAGTTACTGTACTCCATGTCACCATAGTAAGGGTTATGAACGTTACAAATGACATCTTTTTTAATATTGTTCCTGTATGTAATCAGATATGTCATAAAATTTCTAAATTGCTAACTGCAGTGATTATTTTCTCCATCTTTCTGACACACGTTTACAGTAGTTGAAAAAGAAGGATCCCATGAGCTCCAATATCTTCACTTTCATTTGTTGGCTTTTCCTTTTTTTTTTTTGACACGCCCTGTCGGTAACAATTGCTGTCACTCATATAACTGGAAGGTAGCTGCTTTCATTCAAATGAATGTGTTCAGGTCATTTTGTTGGTGTGAACGAGGCTTAACAACAGATAGGCCGCGGCTGTGACCCACATGATTTAGTAGCACCCGTGATTGACAGCCAAGGCTGAAGTCTTCTGCCTCACAGTGTATTACGTACAGACAGACTGTCTGAGAGTTTTCTAGTATCCACTCCTCAATGGATCATAATGAAGGATTGTGCTGATTTTGAGAGCCATCGGTGTTGCTGTGTAGATGTGGGCCTGTATCACAAAAGAGTGATTAATGCACGTCATCCACAGCCTACAATGCAGATATCAGAGCTCTCATATTGATGAGCAGAATGACACCATGAAGATTATAAGTCAACTTGTTAATAGCAGTTTGTGCTTCTAACAGAGAACTTTTCCTTTCCACTTGTGTGCTATCAGATACTTACTCAGACTGTGAATTGTATCTTAAATCTGGACGTTCTCAGATTAAACTGCAGCTTCATCACTGTTGAATGGATAAAATAATCAATTATTGCTTTGAGACTCTTTTTTTGTGATCTAAAGAACTTGACGTCCTCCTCTGCAAAACTTGATAGCCTGTTATCGCTACTCATGCTGAAGCTGTCCTTCTCTTATTGACCTACAGATGGCACTGTGCCTCTGCGTTTTCTGTGCATCTTTGTCCATATGTACATCTCACATTTATTGTGCATCTTTTTGTGTGTGTGTTGAGTTTTATACGTGCCATCTAGCTCCATGTCTCTGGATGAACAGCAGCAGGTGATATGTGATTTACTAAATCTTACTCAGCAGCGACGAGGTGAGGTGAAGAGTGTGTCAGTGTGCGCGCGAGCACGTGCGTTAAGCCGAAAAGGTTAGATATATTGATTTTGTTCCTAAGAGACAGACTGGAACAGGGAGACAAATGGACTGCAGTCAAGGAGCTGTCTCATCGGGGCCCCTACCATGTCAGTTCCCTTAAGGTATAGATAAAAGTTCTCCATCTCTCTGTCCATGTAATCTATTTTCCCATTTCTCATCTCTTCTGCCTCTTCCTCTGAATATGATGCTGTATTTGGTTTTCACTCTTTTATCTGCTCCCTCTCACGCGCTCTCTTTTGAGATGACCAGTGTGCTATGCTGTTTGACAGCAGCAACGCTACAGAGACAAACAACCTGTGACCCCTTTTACACCTGGTATTAAAGGAATAGTTTACCCCAAATATTCCAGGACAATTGAGTAAAAATAATAATTAATATAAATATAAGTATATTAATATATATATATATATGGCCAAAAATGCTGCAGCTCCACTAAAGGCAGCTGAATATGCTGCAGTTCTTCAAGAGGTGGCCATCTCCTTAATGTGACCTCGTTCTCGCAAGCAGAGGAAGAGAAGGAGAAAGATTTCTTCCACCCCACAAGCTCCAGTGGTGCTGGAGGACCTGACTCCAGGGGTCCCAAGTCAGGTGGTCCTGGAGGACCTAACTCTGCTGGTCCCAAGTCCGGTGGTCCTGCAGGACCCAACTCCTCTGGTCCCAAGTCCGGTGGTCCTGGAGGACCCAACTCTGGTGGTCCTGGAGGACCCGACTCCAGTGGTCCCAAGTTCGGTGGTCCCAGAGGTCCCTGAGCAACCTGCTCCAGGACAGCCCACCACAGAACAGCCCGCTCTCGCTGCTGCAACCACAGAGGCTGTGGCTGCACAAGGAGAGTAGCCTGCTCTCCTTATGTTGGCCACCCATGATCCTTGCCCTGCCGGCTCCACCCAGACTCCTTGCTTTGCCGGCTCCACTCAAGCTCCTTGCCCTGCTGGCTCCACCTAGTCTCCCTGCTTTGCCGGCCCCGCCTAAGCTTCCTGCTCTGTTGGCCCAGAAGCCTGCTTCAAATGGCACTTTTCCACTGCATGGTACGGCACGGTACGGCTTGGTACGGTTCACTTTTTGGGGTTTTTCCACTAGGTACAGTACCTGGTACCTGGTACTTTTTTTAGTACCACCTCGGTTGGGG
>NW_015664994.1:492405-524314 GCF_001515625.1 Sinocyclocheilus rhinocerous | reverse complement strand
ATTTCTATATTGCCTAAAATATCTAGGTTTTGGCTTTGTTTGCGTGTGCAGACCGATCGTTGTATGACATCAAAATACCTCGAGAGCATTTTGAAAGCATAAGGATCCGTCTGTATGGTATTTTGATGTCATACACCGATCGGTCTGACAAAGCCAACAAAGCCAAAACCTAGATATTTTAGGCAATATAGAAATCCTGGCCAGGACGCGTCCTGGGCGTATGGTCAATATGGTCACCCTTTATATTTATATTTACAACAACTTTTCTAACATATTGTATTAAAAAAGCACGACAACAAAACAAAACAGAGCGCGGTGAAACCGGGTGAAACTGATATTCTTCCTCTGAGGTTTAATGGTGTTTGGCAAACAAACGCATGTGTTTTAGCGCCACCCGCTGGACTGGAGTGTGAAGCGGCGAGAGGAGGAAAATAATACGGGGAAAATTACTTATGGCGCTTTTCCACTGCATGGTACGGCACGGTACGGCTCGGTACGGTTCACTTTTGGGAGGTTTTCCACTGGGTACAGTACCTGGTACCCTTTTTAGTACCACCTCGGTTGAGGTTCCAAGTCCAGCGAAGGAGCGCACCTTTTTTTAACAACCAAAAAGTTTTGTTGTCTGTTGTGGAAGAACAGACGTTCCTCTCGTTGATAGCAGAGGAGCGGATATTTTAATGCTATTTGTTGGATATATTTCTCTGTGTGTGTATTTTAATTTGTATTTATTTATATATTATTTTCTGGAAAATATATGTATAATATACTATTACAAAAGAGTGTCAACATGGGTGATATGCAGATCATTTGTTTGATGATATAAGTTTTACCACAAAAACAATTTAACAATTTAATTAGCAATTGTAGTAGAAAGTACTTTTTAGGATTATTTATTTATTTATTTTATTAATATTATTAATAAATGTCTAAGTCAGTCAGGCATAGAATCAGAGACCTGCTGTGCTGTAGGTCACATACAAAGACCTGCATCTGATATCTCTCTTTGTTCTCTCCCACAAACAGATGAGTCATTTAGGCTGGGTTGCTGTCTCTCAACAGCTCATTGTGATGTCTTTGAAATGTTCTGACTGTGACAGGTTTGAGCTTGTAATAGTTAATATACAGGCAACACATGAAATGAAATGAATTATTCAACAGCATAAAAACTGCCAGTCTGTTTATGAGCTAGCGTGTCTCTGCTCTCATATCAGACAGGTCTCTACAAAGCAAATCTATCTCATAATCACATGCTTCACATTTAATGGGTGCATTTTTTGTGAGTGATGTGAAGGATTGAAAACATGTTATCTGACGGGAAGTTGTCTGTGGCCAAAGATGGTGCAGAAAAAGTTTAAATGAGCGGCTGTCTGGTTCACACTGTCCCAAAATAATCATTGTGCTTTCAACTCAGAGTTTGAATGATAATTTTATTTTAATACAGTGAAAATTGTAATATTGTGAAATTGTATTACTATTATTAATGAAGAAATCAAGAAACATTTCTTATTGCTGTCAGTCTTGAAAACATTTGTGCTGCTTAATATTTTTGTGTAAACCTTTTTTTCAGGATGTTTGATGAATAACAAGTTCAAAAGAACAGTATTTATTGGAAATATATTTTTTTGTAACATTATAAATGTCTTAAATGTCTTTAATCTCTTAAATATATTATATTATATTATATTATCTTTTTTTTTTTTTTTTTTTCATTTAAAGGCACATTTAATGTAAACAGATTTACAAATTCCTTTTGGACTGGTTTCCCTAACACACTGCCATTGTTTGGATCAAGGCTATCTGTAATACCTGGAGAGGACCATCCTGGAGAGAGCAATCTATCCCATTCATCTCAACAGCTGTTTCTCAGCTGGCAAAGGAACCACCACAGGTACCAGTTTTAACATCTTTGCTTTTTTTCTTTGAGCCACTAATCATTCTGGAGCTGCAGTATAATGGCACTGCTGATTGTCTGATGGAACCACAAGTATGTGTAGTGTAGAGTCCCAAATCATGGTTCCAACCAGGGGCGCCGCTAAAGGGGTGAAGTTCGTACGATTCTAAGGGCCCACGCACTTTTGGGCCCCCCAGAGATGTGTTTTATTAGCAGTAACAATACTAGTAGTAATGCAATATAAATTATAAATGTGTCTACCAAAGAGTTACAAATAAAACAAAATTGCGGCTTATTTCTGCATTTCTGGCAAAATTAAAAACCACTGAATGGTTCCGTCCCGTCCTATAGCCTAGAGTCACTGAGTGAGATCAGGTGGTAACCTGTCAAATTAGAGATGTCTTCGAGTTCGACGAAGATGTATAAGTCCAGTCATCAAAAGATCTAAATATTTGTGGATTGGAAACAAATGGAAAATTGACAAGCTTGTGCTGCAATTCTATGGATGTTTTGCCCGCCAGGTCTTTGAGCCAGTCACGTGACTGAAAACTATGAATTGTAGCCTCTAAATTTGATAATGTTCAACACCATTGGTTCGAAGCGCTGTCAATGCTTTGTAAAGGTTTTTTACCATGCCAGTAAAGCTACCGGAAACTCAATTTACAAGTTGCTGATTGCGATGCAGATTTTTTCAAATGGGATACATATCTCGACCACAGAATGTCTCTGTTCATGGTATGTAAACACTCAATTCTATGTTTTAAAATATTGTCCATGTCACACTGAGTGAAAATTTATTCTGATGACTTCCGTGTGACTGATCACGCTGTAGCTAGTATGAGTAGCCTAACACAATGCTTTCTTTGTCCAGATTTGACTACAATAATAATAACTGGCACTTCAAATCAACATTTAAATTTCAACTTTAACTAAATGTAGTATTTAATAACGTCTGAAAATATATCAATGAATAACCTGATACAAATAATGTGCATTATGTCTTAAGTTCTCACTCTGCAGCAAACGGTTTATTTATATATAGGGCTATACAGCCATCTAGAGTTTACACTCTGATATTGCAGATGATAAATGGTGCATAATTTAGAGGTTAATATTTAGTAAATTCCACTTAAAATAATAAAAATGTTAAAGAAAAAAAAATATTATTGAGCTAAAATCACAAAAGCACACATATATATTCGTTCGCATATAACTCTGTCTTCATTAATTGTATGTTCATCTATAAGTGTTTGGGCAGTTTAATATTATGATTTTGTTTAAAATCCCCCACCGCGGCCCCGCCCCACAGCACCCCCAGATAAAATATGTTCCCGCGGCTATGGGTAGGTCTCTGAATAAATACTGATACCTGGTGATCAAAAGCAATAGCAAAAGTAATAGGTCAGTATTATTAAATTGCAGACAAAGATTTTGGATAACTAGGTTGGCTTGTATGTTGTATGGGGCCCAACCTCATTTAAGGGGCAATAGTTGCCTTATGGTTAGAGAGTCGGACTTGTAACCTGAAGGTTGTGGGTTCGGGTCTCAGGTCTGGCAGGAATTGTAGGTTGGGGGAGTGCATAATCAGCGCTCTCTTCCACTCTCAACTCCATGACTGAGGTGAGACCCTTGAACAAGGCACCAAACCCCCAACTGCTCCCAGGGCGCCGCAGCAATATGGCTGCCCACTGCTCCGGGTGTGTGTTCACGGTGTGTGTGTGTTCACTACTGTGTGTGTGTGCACTTGGATGGGTTAAATGCAGAGCACAAATTCCGAGTATGGGTCACCATACTTGGCCACAAGTCACTTCACTTTCTCTTTCATTCATAGGGCCCAAAATGGCTAGCTGCAATTACTATGAGAGAAAAGTCTTACAGTATAACAATCCTGGTGATATTTTGACAGAATAAAAGTGCTGCTGTGTACGTGTGCCACAGGCTACAGTGAATAGTCAAAATTATACTTTTATTTTTCTGAGAAAGAGAGGGGGAGTGATAGAAAGAGTAAGAGAGGGAGTTTTGAACAAGTACGCCTCTCCCTCCAGTTTCAGGACCTCTCCACTTTTAGACACCTGAAGAAGGCCCACTTCAGAAGGTGTGAAATATCAAAGCTTCTGTTCAGTCACACACACACACACACACGCGTTGGCAAAAAGTACCAAAAAAAAAAGTTATAACAAAGGAGATTGAGAGAGCATGCTAGGACACTGAAACATCTCTATCTTTTTCTTTCTGGACAGCAGAGCGGTTTGGACTAATATGAAAGGCACCAAAAATCGTGTATGTGTACAAAGACACATATCGTCAAAGAGATATCTTATGACGGGACTTATCACTGGAAGGCTTTGTCAACAACCCGATCTTCCTTCTTGCTATTGTAATACTTTTACTAACTGTATTATAAAGTTTTCTTACCGGTGAATGACACATGATGTAGCCCAGCGGTTCCCAATTCCAGTCCTCGCTCCCCACCGCTCTCCATATTTTGCATGTCTCTCTTAGTTAACGGTCCGAGTGTTTTAATTGGCTTTCCTACCTGCCTGTCAACATATGTATTAGCATAACTCTGCGCACCCTGTTCGCGCAGACAGGATACGTCATCAGCATGTTCACGCATGCTGTGCAGACAGAGCGAGAATGGCAGACAAACATCAACAACCCAATCTTCCTTCCTGGTATTGTAGTACTTTTACTAACTACTGTAAAGTTTTCTCACCGGTGAATGACACATGATGTAGCCCAGCGGTTCCCAGTGCATGAACTGTGTTCCGATCGATATGATCCCTACACAGTGTTCATTGCTCCCTACTCCCTGAGCGGGGTAAATCCGTTGAAGTTTACTTCACTTTGGAACATGGGCTGGAATTGGGAACCGCTGATGTAGCCAATTGTAATGTTGTCTCTGCTATAATTCTGGTCTGTGAGCGTATGTGCGTTCATAGGGCGTGGCTTTGGACGGCAATTGCAGGGAGGGTGGGACGTTCGCTTTCAGTGCTATCAGGCTAAAGTTAGCATTTTCCAAGATCTCCTACTGCACCTTTAAATCCATTCCAGATTCGAACACTTCTATGTCTCACCTGGAGAGCTACCTTCAACAGCTATATTCGTCCCCATTAGAGTTACCATTGAAAATTAAAAGGCCATCAGAGAGCTCAAAACCTTGAGAGTGAAGCAGTTTGTTTCGGTGAATGGGCAGTAATTGTCTGTTGAATATAGAAAGCTCTAGTTTTAGGCTGATAGGTTGTGTCAGATATCATCAGATATCACTATACCATCATCCCTTATGGACATAATATCAGGGTCAATACTGAATGCATAATCTTTCATCATTGTATGTGTAGACGTATAGGTCTCTGAATGATGCTGTTTGACTGCAGTAGTGAGATTTCCACAATAGGCCTTTCTCCTGAGAAACCAATGAAAACGTTTCAGAAGTGGCCAGAAGGGGGCATTGTGGGTCTGTAGCATATACTGTATCTGAATCTCTTGATAAATGGCAATGTGCTGATGAAACCAAATGATAACTCAAACAGTTCCAGCCGCCATGACAGAAAAGACGTTGTCTAAAAGGTGTATATGAGAAGGGGAAAGGACATTATTTGGGCTGAATAGAGGAATTGAGGGAGTTCTGGTTAAGTGCGTATTGGTGTGAGCGTGTCTATGTGTGAGGGTAGTCTGGCGTTAAATGAATGTTCCTTTCCTAAACTGAGCGTTTTGGCTATTTCAGCTTTTCAGGATTTTGGGCGCGCTCAAATGTCAGGGTTTCTCTTTTGGGTGGGATTCCAAAGCACAGTCCAATCCCAGTGTCCGGGGAGCCGACGGATGGCATGCTGGACACAGATAGGAGATTGTCCAGCCCTCATTTAGTCATTTATGATGGTCACTGCATGTCTTTCAGCCAGTGTAATGGGCTCTGTGTGTATGAATGATCTAGCTATACTAGCTAGAAAATTCCTGAATTATTTTCTTCCCACTGAAGTTCACATTTGTCTGAGGGTTTTTTTTATAAGGAAAAATGGGGGGGGGGATAATTGAGACAAATGTTGACATTGAGGTTATGGAGCTTAAATGTGAATTGTATAGCTCGGATAATTTGGTCTTGAAACTGTTTGATGAGAAATGCTTGAGATAATATTGACATTTTTTTTTATTGCAGACTTTGGTATTTTTGAAAAAAAAAAAATGTGCATGGTTTATGACATAGTTGAGGTATCTTTGCAAACTCCAGAAGAGACACATGCAACATTATCAGGGTCTTTTTCTTTCTTCTTGAGAAAAATCTGAGAACCAAGAGGCTTAAGAAAAGGTTTCCATTTGATCTCTATTTAAATTCTCTAATCTAATTTGAGATTTTTCTTTCCTATGTGTAGCAAAAAAAAAAAAAAACTAGACATGCATGACATATTTGATACCATATTGGTTTATCGTTCCATTTAAATATTTAAACACATCCGGTTAGGTCCTTATTAGGTCCCAACATCAGATGTTTAATAATTTCTGCCTATTTTACAGATAGCTTTTGTGGTTAATTATGGTCTATGGTTAATTGTTAAAACAATTCTAGTAGTTTTTTTTTTTATATAATTGTGATACTGATAATTTATTAGGTATCTGTAATATGACAATATTAATTTTAAGTTAGTAGTTTAGGGTTAATAGTAATTATATTAAGCTTAATATGCAAGAGAAGAATAGACAAGAACAGCAGAAGTCGATAGGAAGTTTCCATTTAAATTTGAAATGTTGTCAAAACTCTGAGACAGATGTACACCACACAAAAGAGAATTTCTGACCATATGTGTGAGTTTGTGCATATGTATGACAAAGAGGGAGAAAATAGGCTGGTTTTGCTTTGAATCTCTCTTTGTTCTGCCACACAGCTTGACATCTTTTCATACAGCTTGATCTGATCATCTCAGGGAACTCACAATTCACAATGTGTGACATTTCGACACAATGCACGACAATAGATGAAAGTCAACACGTAAAACAGTTACAAATGATTACAGACAATATAATAGCTTCTGAATATATTCCACAACATTTGATATACTGCCAAAAACATCTAGCAGCAGACCTCTCTGAATTCACCACACAGCCGCAGAGCTTTGCTCCAAATTGCACCCTTATGTCACCTGTCTGACTTTATCCTTTCAAATCCATTGGTTGATTTTTTCTTTTCTTTCTTTTCTCTTCTCTACATTCTCTCCAGCCTCTTTGCCCTCGTCTTTCTGGACTATGCACTGTAGGTCCGTGGGGCTGCTCATGGTACGAAGCATCTGTCATGGACTAGAGGTGGCCAGGCTAACATGTTCTTTGAGTTTGGCCCTGCTGTAGTGGGCAGAAAGTAGAATCTCACCTGCCCTGCCCTCGCTTTTTCTCTCAGACTGAGCGGTCGTTACTCTGGCGGGTAGAGCGACCTATAGAGCAAATGTTCCTCCATCTCTTCATTAAGAGAAAATGAGCTTTTTATTCTCTCAGGATTGTGACCCTGGTGACGAGATGGGTCCCTGAGATGGCAAGCCTTGTGTAATAGAGCTACAGTAAAACACATTCTTGTTCTGTGTCTTTCTTTCTTCACTGTGCTCTCGCCGTTCCTTTTGTGCTCCCGCTGGCCTTCTCGGCCTCTAACCCCTGAGTGAGTTTAATTGCTGCTTTCCTGTTAAATTGCCAAAGCCTGAGGGGATGGAACCAGAATAAAGAGAAATGATAATAGAGATAATCATAAAGAGCAACGCGAGGGAAGAGAACTCCCGACTGTTTACGGGGTGCTGAGGAGCGGCGTGAACTAATTTACACTATAAACACTTCTCTTGGGCTCCACTCTCTTCTTTTTCATTGTATCATTGTGTTATTGTAATGCTTACGCGAACACTGCTGACGGTTTTTGAAAACGTTAGAACCTAGTCAGGCGAAGCTCCAAAGCAGCATTTAATTAGTAGTGTTTAATGGGCTGTCTAGCCTCATGCAGAAGACACAGGTAAAAAGCTTTCAGGGATGATGAATGGCAAGGTTATCTGAGGAGCTCTTTTATTATCTGAGGTAAATCTGCTATAGGAGACTATGAATGGGATGAGAATAAAAACACATGCTTGTGTTTCACGACAGTATCCACAACTAATATATCAAGAATCGGAAGTTTACAGATGTGTTTGCATAGTAGATGTAAAAAAAAATTAAACAGGGCTTTTTTTATATGATAAAAGACTATCAGAAACTTTTTGCATTAGCTTAAACAACGTCAAACATTAAGTAAGTTAGATTAAGCTAAAGACAGTTTAGCCAGGCTGGGAGACCGGCTTAAACCAGATAAGGCCATCAAATAAACTTGGGCTGGTTTAAACATTATTTATTTTTATTATTTATATTGTATTTATTTATTTTATTTTAATTATTATTTGTTTATTTCAGCATTGTGCCCAGCCAATTTTTTTTAGTCTGATCAGATGACATATGGCCAAAAACCCTCTAAAACCAGCAAGCCAAACCAGACTGACCAGGCTCACAAAGGGTTGTTAAAGAAGAGATACCAGTATTATACCGAGATTTTGTTTTCCCCTCACCAGGGGTATTGTATTTGTATTAGATGAGATTGTGTGACTTAAAAAAAATATTTCACCCTAAAATTCAAATTCTGTTGTCATCTTCTCATCCGTACAAGTGGGACTTTTCCTGCACTTTGGAACATAAAAGGAGATTTGTAATAGAATGTCCATGCTGCTCTGTTTCATACATCAAAAATAGACTATGACCAGAGGCTGTCATGCTGCAAAAGGGCACAAAAGCACCATGAAAGTACATTGTCCAAAATATCTTCTTTATCGTTCTATGGGAGAAAGAAAATCATGCAGACTTCAAATGACACAAACCAAATTGGATTACAAAATGGCAATCAAAAAGCACTGTATGCTGTATATCACATGCAAATTTAAAATTATTATGTATCCAAAAATAAATTAAATCTTTCATGTATAAATTGTAATTGGCAGTTGTGTACTTTTTTTGGAAACATTATAATTAAAAAAAAAAAAGTTTCAAATCAGTTTTATAGTTCAGAGATCTGCATTGATTTCTATTTTTGTACCTATTTCTGTACCACCTAGTGCCAGAAAAAGGCACTCACTTTTGGAATAAAGACAATCTGCTCAAAGCAGAGAGATATTGCTAGTATCCTAGCAGCCAAAAGTTGAGAAATCATCTACTTCTGCCTTAATATGGAGGATTTGCCTTAAGGTGCCAATTTCTCTCAACACCTCCATTTGAATACTTTGAATTTGTTCACTCACCTTATTTAGGACAATAGTGTGAATATTTAACTTCACCGAGAAAAAAAAAAAGGTCAGCGGCACTAACGTGCTTGAATACACTTGCATTTACTGAAGACACTCACTTGATATGTGGCCAGGGGGTCCTATTCCTGCGATATTGCTCAGTTGTAAAAGCAATCTTGTGAACATCGCGGAATAAACCTCGCTGTGAGTCGTTTCCCCATCTTTACTCCCTCTGGCAGTTCATTTTACATTTTATTATGCCTCATAAAAAGAACAAAATTAAAACTTGTTCCATGTGTGAGCATCTATTGGCGCTTTTCCACAGCGTGGTACGACTTGGCTCGGCACGGCTCAGTACGGCACGGCACGGCTCGGGTCGGCATGGTTTGCATTTCCACTGCAGTTTAGTATCGCTTTAGAGTGGGCAGGATTATTCACATGTCGTTAGTTGCTCCGCCTATATTGCCGCGACTTCTGAAAAACTTTTTCATTCCGCGTTGCCCCATCAAGCTCTTGCTGGATCCGCTCCTTTGCTATCAACGAGAGGAGCGTCTGTACTTCCTCAACAGCCAACGAAACAGCCACTTTTTGGTTGTTAAAAAAGTGAGCTCGTTCAAAACAGTTGCATTCGATCCTTCGCTGGCAGTGCTGATTTAAATCTAGCGGTTCTGTTGTGTTTGTGTCGCAAGTTCAGTGACGCAGGTAGTGACGATTCTCTCCGGCCAATCCTTTATCCGCAGAGTTTACACACCACGTTTTGGTAATGGTACGGTTCACTTGGAACCTCAACCGAGGTGGTACTAAAAAAAGTACCAGGTACCAGGTACTGTCCCCAGTGGAAACCCCCGCAAAAGAGAACCGTACCGAGCCGTACCGTGCCGTACCATGCAGTGGAAAAGCACCATATGAGTAACAAACAATGCGATAGGCTGATTTGATGGCCTGAGTGATTGATTTAGAGGAAGGCAAATTAGTCTTGCGGGATGTGTATGGGTTCGGGTCACTTGCTCTCGCTGTATGAGACGGTGGAATATAATTAGAATATAGCATGATTGATTCTGGCTTTCATTAGGTTTATGTTTATTTCTGTATGCCGCATATGCAGATAAGCTTCACATGCTGGTCATACGAGAGAGGTGAACAGGGAAACGTGTATCGGACTGTTTTTAGAGATGCATGTGCACAGTGCCTTTCCTCCCACCACCTATAAATAAATCAAGCCTTTCTCCTGTCTCAAGAAATCAGTGTTGACATATATACTTAATCACTGAAATATGTAAATCAACTGAATACCAGAGGTTTTATGTTCTGAAATTATTATAAGGGGTCGTGAAAGTGAGAGCGTGTGAGGGAGATGGAGAGAGAGTTGAAGAATGAGATCTTGGCTTAAAAAAAGAGGGGGATCTGAAAAAAATAAGCTTGAAATGGGATTCATTTAAATAGACCTCACTAATTTTGTCCAACATTAATTTGAGCTATTTAAATCATGTTAGTGTGCCAATTAGCTGACCTAATCTAAGCTAGCTGAAACGCCTTCCATGATTGGAGAGTTATTAGCGTATCTGTTAGTAACTCTAATTCAGTCTGACTTGTCTTGGTTGTGAAGACAGGCCTCCACGCATACACATATATGCTGTCAAGCATTAAATTCAGTAAGTCGCCATGCCATCCACACCTCTAAGCATCCATGACTGCTTTAAACACTCTTGGTCACAAGCCACAACCGATGATATTAAGTGGTTTAACGTGTTAGTGTCACCCTATTTGTGGAGGTAACGTTTAGTTATGAGGTGCACAATTCAATTACCAGGAAAGGTACAACATGCTGGAAAAATCTAATTTGCTCTCCGTGCTAAATGACAGGGATATTTGAACGATAAGCAGATAGGCTGTTTGATCTTCACACAGGTTCTGATGTGTGTTAGATCGTTCCTGCTAATTAAGACTCCAGTGTTACTCTGCCTTCTCCTCGGTAATGTGAACAAATATGATTAATGGGAAGAAAGAGGAGAACGAAAAAGTGACTGTTGTCGATGTTGATTGTCTGCTCCACCCTGGAGCCTCTCCTTGTCTCGGTCCTGTTCCAGGGCGCCCGCCCCCCCTCCCCGATGGAACTGTTACGGCGCGCAACGCGCCTTCCGGGAGGGGGGCGATATGTCACGTTTATGTCCGTGTTTTTCCTTATTTGGTCATGTTCCTGTGTTCATTAGTTCCCTTGCTCATTGTCTAATAATTAGTTAACCTGTATCACCTGTTCTGTCCTCTTCTACACTCCTATTTTAGTTCCTGTTTCCCCCATTAAGCTGTCGGTTATTGCATGTATGGATGTTTGTTACGCCTGTGAGCAAATACCTTCTTTGAGTTCCTTATTAAATTCTAAAAGTGGATTATTCATCTCATCTTAGTCTTCCTTGCTGCAGCTATGTAACAATCATTTATTTGATTCATGTATTATATATTCAAGACTAATTATTGTTTACAAATATGTAAACACTTTTTTTTTTTTAAAGAATAGCATTAAATGTTTCTTATTTGTTTTTTTCTGTTGAAATCTGAAATGATCTCAAATGGAAACAAACTGCTAAATGTAGAGAATACAATTAGGCATATATTGAAGCAAAACCTTTAGGACATCCATGAACGCAAGAAAATGGAACCGAGTTCTCTCTCTGTCTTTTTCTTTCTATTCTGTTCAAGAAAGGTGAAGGCAAAATAGTTCCCTCCCAGTCAACACGTGAGATCATGCGATGATCACAGTGACATCACACGATCCTCATACTGTGATCTTCACGGTGTGAGTAGTATATGAAATCATTGTGAGTTCACACGATCCTCATACTGTGATCCTCACGGTGTGAGTAGTATATGAAATCATTGTGAGTTCACACGATCCTCATACTGTGAGTGAGGTCACAGCGCACTCACTTTGTGCTCATACTGTGGTCACAATGTGAGGTCACAGCGCACTCACTTTGTGCTCATACTGTGGTCACAATGTGAGCACAGTATGAGCACACAGTGAGTGTGTAGTGACCTCACATTGTGACCACAGTATGAGCGCACAGTGAGTGTGCAGTGACCTCACATTGTGACCACAGTATGAGCGCACAGTGAGTGTGCAGTGACCTCACATTGTGACCACAGTATGAGCGCACAGTGAGTGTGCAGTGACCTCACATTGGGAGCATAGTATGAGCACACAGTGAGTGCGCTGTGTGGTTACACTTTTAGCTCACTGTGACACACACATTGTGACCACACCATGAGAATCATGTGATCTCATGGTGACATCATTGTGAGATCAAATTGTTGACTGGGCTGCAGGGTTAATTATCACAAAATGATGTTAATTTCTGTGTCAAGTGTGGCATGGAATACAACCTAACGATACAATACTGCAAATAGAGACAGACTGGGTGATGAAAGAGAATAGTAAAAGGAATAAGTATAAAGTGGTGAGCATCACTCTTCAAGGAGTTTTTCCATCTAAGTGGCGTCAGTGCTATAAATCGCTTTCTTTGTTCTATATTTCAAGTTCAGGTCTGCACAGCATATAAGATCTATAATATAACTGATTCATATGGTTTATTTTAAATATTTTAAAGATACCTTTGCTAGTGAGGCTTTGTGACACAAAACTAATACACACATTCTCCAAAGCTCAGAATTCTTTCTTTCTTTTTTTTATATAATGGAAAGGGTTCTTTCTCTCTCTCTCTCTCAAATTCAAATTCAAATGAGCTTTATTGGCATGACTTGCACAGTATTGCCAAAGCATTGTTCATTACATGAATAAGGAATAAACGATTATATAATACATAAACAAAACAAGAAAATATCTGTAAAATAAAACTCTCTCTCTCTCTCAGACTAACCTGCAACCCATAAGCATCCTATTACCATGGGAACAGTTTGCCCACATTGGATCAGCATCTCCAAAAAAAAAAACAGTTCTGTTTTAGGAGAACTCAGTTCTGTTTTAGGAGAATTCTGCCTTGAAGCTTGTACGAATATTGAAATGCTTGATTTAAGCAAAATAAAAATACACTGTTCCAAGGTCTACTCAAATCCCCTTATAGATTCACAACAGCAGTTGGACCCACAAAGGAATTTTGCAGGCTCTACCACACAGGTTAGGCAATTGTCACACTGCATAGCATTTCTGTAATTGGTCTGCGAGGCATTAGCAAATAAGACATGGCAAAAACAACAACATCAAAAATATCTGATTGCCAGGGAATCCACAATTAGACCTACAATTTCTCATTGAGCATTGACAGTAAAAGCAATGATTCGACTTGCATGAAATCACCGACAATGAACAAAAGGTATAAGTAAGTTCAAGAGAGAGAAAAAAAGAGATTTAATTTATTAAATTTTTCCCCCCATTGTCCTCCATGTAAACATGTTACATTTTTAGATTAGATTTAAGCAAAGAGTCACAAAAGGCTGCATGTTTTACCATGGGTAAGGGATTTTGTTAGGCACTACGTGAAGCAGATATATTTCTTTTACAGCAATATGTTGAAAAACATACAATTAATCAATATCACACAAGATAGATGTGGTGTTAGGAATATCAGCATTGACCACAGTTGTTGATATTCAGACCAGTGGTACAATGCAGATGTAATACTGCTTTTACACAGAATCAATAAACAAGATGGTCATACTGAGTAACTTACATTTTAGACATAGTATTGCCAGTTACTTTGTCTACACTCTAAAAAATGCTGGGTTAAATATAATTATATTTAACCCAGCATTTTTTTAGAGTGTAATTTTGCTCTGCCAATGGAAATAAAAATAGAAACAAAGTCAAAGCAGAATAGATCGTTGTCCTCTAGCAAGATACATCACAGGAAAGTCACTTGTTTTGTTCCTGAATGAATCAGTGTTTAAACAAATTGATCAAGTGAATGAGTTAGTGACTCACTCATGAAGACAGTTGCACATTTTATTCCTAAATGTATCTGTGCTTTTGTAAAATTGTTTGAGTGATTGATTCATTCACTCACTCACTCATACAGACAGTCACTTGAAGCCACCCATTTGTGTAAATATTTAACTTGCAGAAAAAGACTGGAATGGAACATTAAATAAATGGAACAGTTGTATAGTTTCAGAGACAGAACTGTCTTTTTATAATAATTAATTTTAAGACTAATTATTTTTTAAATGCTACATTTTTATTTTGTTTTCTGTTGAATTAGTTATGGGTCTTGGTACTTTGGAAAGGCCTTTCCATTATCCACAAACTCATTACAAAGACTACAGAAGCATGCCCTGTTACATTCACTGGCATTACTTTAACATTGAACATAATGAACCTTGTATTAAAATGTTGTGAAATGCCCTTTTAATGGAAGAGGCTGTTGAGGGTGTTAAACCTCTCTTTAACACCAGCACTCACTCTAACACATTACATACCCATCAAAAAGTCTGATCACAGTGTAATTTTATATAATCAAACATATTAGGGATGCATAGATTCATTTCCTTCATTCTCTAAATGTAGTTTTGAATTACAGTCCAGTGAGATATTATATACAGCCACATAAGGCAAAGTCATGTTAAGACTGAACTTCGTTTGCTGTATTTGTTCCTTATTGACACAAGACAAAGGGTTAACAATAGATGTATCGAGAAAACCGCCCACATATGGCATTAGGTCCACATTTAAAATAGTCTTACACCTGGCTGTGTTCCTCTGTAGTCTCATGCGAGTGCCTGGTACATGGTCTCGCTGCTAAATATTCTCTTTAGCAAAGAGCGTGTGCAGCTCTGATATGAAACACATGGCATGGCATCTTCTTAAACCAAATGATAAAAGAGTGCCACTGCTAAAACCCAGATGGCCTCCAGTGCTTTCATTTAGAGAAGGGGCAGCCGAAGCCAAATCTATCTTTAATGAAGAGGAAAAGAAGATCTCTTCAAAATGCACAGGTCTAATAAGATATGGTTCAACAGTTATAATAAACTAGGGTCAAAGTTGCTCCCTTTTTATAAAAAAATTTAATTGTATTTAAAGCAAGTTCAATTTGGTTTAACAACCTACAGGTGCATCTCAATAAATTAGAATGTCGTGGAAAAGTTCATGTATTTCAGTAATTCAACTCAAACTGTGAAACTCGTGTATTAAAATTCAATGCACACAGACTGAAGTAGTTTAAGTCTTTGGTTCTTTTAATTGTGATGATTTTGGCTCACGTTTAACAAAAACCCACCAATTCACTATCTCAACAAATTAGAATACTTCATATAATTGTAGGGAATTAATTATTATTAATTCATTCAGGTTTTGAAAGGACTCGGATCTGAAAAAGTCGAGGTCCACCTAATTAAACTGATTTTGAATTTAAATGGTTTAGACTATATGTATTTCCCTGGCCACGGTCAACACAATTATGATAATTTGTAAGCTCTTATGAGAGGTAACTATTATAAGTAAGCTACGAGCTATGTAGCAAAGGGATCTTTTTGGCAAAAGTTTTAACCTTGAAATTATAGGACACCAACAATGATTCTTTATAAATGAAACATTAACCAAGGTGAAAGCCAAAGTTCTTTGAGTGAGAGAGCGAGCCAGCGTCAAGAGCGTTGTGTCCGTTTTAAGCAGGCTGACCTTCGCTCCAGCCCACAGGTCGCGGTCCAATCAGATGGTGGCTGCGGGGTTTAGCCACGCCCCATACTGTTCCTTATGCATGAATCACACGCTGTTTGTGGCGAGTATTTCTGCAAGTTTTTTTTAAGAACTTCTTATAAAAATATCACCGGAAAATGATGCCGAATATCAATTTTTCACTTACACCAATGTTCTGTGAATTATATATATATACGGCATAACACATGCAGTGGATACATTTTCACTACTTTTTAAACGATTTATCTTTTAAAATCATCATGCAAGGTTCTGTTTCTTTTGTTGTAAGAGAAGTTTTGTAAGGGTTTCAGACAGGGCAGGAAGCAGGTGGTCAAACGTCATGTGCTAGTCATGCAGCGGTCCCGTGCTCACAGGCCTGAGGGCACTCGTTAATTTACTTCCTGTGTCAACACTGGTTTCTATTCATTGGATCACGAGGCATCACGCGGTATTTTCAGTCCTCATACAAAAGATCTCTGTGGCATCTCTTGATTAGATTAATCCAGAGCCTCATGATGAGTTGATTCAGTGGCATATCACAGTCCTGTGGTATTAAGAAATCCCTACACAGCACACGACAGACAGGAGGATAACCCAACTGCTAGCACTCATTCAAAGCGCCACATGTCACAAAGGGGCGGTACCAAGGATGATGCATCCCAAGCAACCAAACACTTCCCCCTTTTATATGCACAACAGGCACTAATTGGCTAATGAAACTTACCCAACTGACCAATCACGATAAAGTACAAACCGTGATAGGTTCACCTGTTTGGGTAACGCCAGCCAATCATACTGGGTCTATAGCTCACTCTGCTACATATAGTAATTATATAAATAGATATAGTGCTTATATGTGACACATGTTCTGCAGTCCAAATATCAAAGATAGTTTTGCTTATGTGTTTTTTCAGTAAATATTTCATTGGAATACTTTATTGGAATATAGTTTATTACTGTCCTTGGAATCTGCGTCATTTGAAAGAATGCGAGTGTGTGTTTGCCCATAATCTGTGTGTGTGTGTGTGTGTGATTTCAGGGTGTCCTCATTAAGTAGCGGTGGCTGTGCTGGGTCAGGGCTGCTGGCCTCATTTAAAATCTAAATGCTCAACATTTCTCCTTTCTCTCTCTCTTGCTCCCCCTCTCATTCTCATTTAAATTTTTCTTGTCTTATTTCATTTTCCTCCCCGATGCATTCATTCAAATTAACACCGTCTTCATTATCTACCTTGTATCTCTTTCTCTGCTTTTCTGTTTCTGTTATACCAACCTGTTACACACTGTCTTATTTTTCCTTCTGTCTACAGACTGTCATAACCGATTTTTACTTGAGTGAAGAATTCTCTTTTTATCTTATAGAGATACTATGCATCTTATAACCCACAGGGAATCATACACCTACATGGATTCCATTCTGTGCGATTTCTTAATAGGGATATAAAGGTTTGACACATACTTTTTCTGCATTAGCACAACACAGAGTAGCCACCTGAATATTAAAATTATTTTTCTTCTGTATGAAAAATCCTCTTATTAATGGAATGAAATCATTAAGGTGTAAAAAGCATGGGTGGGAGTGTAATAATGAAAACGGCACATGAGGAATAAAACAACAAAAGAAGCAACACTAGTGATTTAGCTGAATGCCATTTAGTGCTGCATGTGTTTATGAAAAGTGGCATGCAAATGACAGAAATCATGCAGAGATGCAGTGCACAAGTTGAGTTTCTGTAATGGCTGCAAACTACAGAATGAATGAATAGCGGAATTCAAATAAATTTAAGCTAAGCAGAAACAATGCAAAATGTGCACATTATGCATTACCTTTTTTTTTTTTAAGAGTTTTAGTTCAGTTTCACAAAGTCAGAACTTGTTTATTAACTTTCCAAGAAGCTAAATGGTATATATTCAACCAGATCTTTTTCATGTGAGTAGGTATTTGTACATAAAAGATCACATGCAGGCTACAATGTTGTATGTTGTTGCACTAAAATGTACTATATGGACATTGACAGCATCTAAAAGGAAAAAAGTATTCATGTATTCATACCTTTAGAAATGTTTTTGTTCCTTTATATCAGGGCTCACCAAACTCAGTCCTGGAGGGCCGGTGTCCTGCGGAGTTTAGCTGCAACTTGCCTCAACACACCTGCCTGGAAGATTCAAGCATACCCAGTAAGACCTTGATTAGCTGGTTCAGGTGTGTTTGATTAGGATTGGAGCTAAACTCTGCAGGACACCGGCCCTCCAGGACCGAGTTTGGAGACCCCTGCTTTATATTATTCACACTTTTGTTCAGTCATTTTTTTTACATTTTTGTGTGTCCCTTAAACTAACTAAGGCTTAATTTATTTGATTAAATATACAGTAAAAAGCATTAATATTGTGAAATGTTATTACAATTAAAAATAACTTTCCTTTTTTAGTATATATATATATATATATATATATATATATCCCGGGACCCGGGATAAAATTTATCTCACTATAAAATATAAATGTAAGCAGTGTAAATGTAAGCAGTGTTTTTACAGAATTTTAGCAGCTATGCTTTAATGTGATGACATAAAAAAAAAAAAAATGTACAGCGAAAAAATGTCAAGAAATCACGGCTGCTGCACGGCTGCTCTCGCTATAGTCAACTTCATGGTGACTCTTTACGATCAGCTTTTGGTAAGTCAGAAACACAGAGCACAACTAGTGTAGCCGGGTAGCCCAATTCACAAACAAATGGATTGTTTTAAATTATCATATACAAAATGATTTTCCATAACGCTTCTCATCATTTATTTTGATTTGCATCCTGCGTAATTTTTTGTGGCGCGCGGATTCTCCGAGTTTTTTTACAGTCCATGGAGTGCCCGCTCTGCTTCATCATGGTTATGTTTGAAATCTGACAAAATAAAATGATCCCGATTACGGAAAATAAAAGCGGAGTTGTATAAGAAATCTAATCTTAACTAGACTGACATTTTTTTTTTTAAAGAAAAACTTTATGTTGGCTAATTGACAAGGTTTTTTCTTAAAATTTAAAATACCTTGCAGGTTAGGTGGTTGGTTGCTTGCATGTTCTGGCCTTCCATTATGCCTACAGACATTCCTACTTCTGTTAAGAACTTGATGCACTAAGCCTGTGATTTATATAACACCCAAGTAGCCTACATAAACTCTTCATGTAGGCTTTATATGGTAGACTGACTCTAACGAGTTTAGAGATGTTACAATGTGTTGAGTGTTTAATAGACAGTGTCTTGTTGCCCTGGCCTGGATATTGATATTTTGTTATTAAGTGTCCAGGCATCAAAGGTGAATTTACTCTGTAATGAATTTATGATGCAATTTCTAAACTAACAGCCATTTCAACTGAAAGATGAAGAAAAATTAATGTTGTCCACTAGAGGGAGCCAGAATCTTACTAGAGGGGCACAGGATAAGCAATCTTTGAATCCCAATATTTTTCTATTAGTTGCGATCTCTTTAAATGCACATAAATGCATATATTTAGTCCACTTCTATAAGCATGGTGTACTGACAGTATAGTTTTATATATATAAAAAAGTATAGTTTTATAATTAGTGTACAGTGAAATCTGTGAAATGTAGATCATTAAATATTTATTTTTTATAGACCCTTAATAAAACATTTTCAAGTTGCCAGACATAATTAAATATATTGCTATCCAAGATAGAAGTCCACACATACACCACATTTATTATGATCACAGCTTATGACAGTAAACATGTCTAGAGGGCTATTTCTGACTTCTCCTTTAAACAGTAAGAAGGAGTGATTTATTTTGAAGGTCAGTTGCCCTTTTTGACAGCTGTGTGTTGATGTAACCTGTTCCATCAAACCCTAACTTTCAGAGAAGATTCAAGTTGGACTTTCCTGTAAAAAAATCATGAGATTCATTTCAGTTAGATCGCTAATCACACACATGGGCCACTGGTGCTTGGACCCTGGTGATTGCTGCTTGTGCCTATATTTTGTTTTTAATTTAGTATAGATTTTGTATAGATGAAAAACTACAGATTACATATAGATGACTGAATGTTTGCTTGCTTTGGTGTTGCCACCCCTCACAGTCCTCACACCACCCCCATAATTTTCTAGATCTGCCCCTGCACATAATCTTTCAGAAATCAATGCAGTATGTTTGGTGCTTAAGTAACATTTCTATTATTATTAATGTTAAAAACAGTTTTGCTGCATAATATTTTTGTGGAAACAGTGAAACTTTTTTAAGTATCTTTGATTTTAATTATAATAATAATAATGATGTTGTTGATGATGATAATAATAATAATAATAATAATAATAATAATACGAAAAGTACAAAAGTACAGCATTTATTTGAATTAAATTTTTTTGTGTAAAAGATTTTGCCATCATTGCTAAATGAATGTTATAAAATAAAATAAAATAAATTTCTTACTGATGCCAAACTTTTGAACGATAGAATATGCTGTGTCAGAAGTGGTCCTGTAATCACATAATGTGAGAGAAACACATCTTGTGCTCTTTTGACATCCAGGAAGTTTAAGTAGACTACAAATAAAGTATAAAGTTATTAGATGCATTTGTTTTATGTTTTCAGATGAGACACCAGCGTACACATTAACGTTTTCACGTCGATGCTCCTGACAAGTTTGACTGCATGATGGCAGACAGTTGCCAAGATGAATCAGACGCTTCGAAAGGTGCTGTGTCACATCAAGACTGAACAAGAGAGAGGACGAATTCCAGGTTAATTTTCTGATGTAATATTGTTGTTGATGAACATTTTATTAGAAGGTATAATGTCATATTTGAGAGGTCCAAGTTTAATGGGCATAAACAAGAACATGGAGAGTCAGCAGATAGCTTCATAAATCAATTTAGGATTTCTTAAATCCATGATCGCATTGTCATTGAAATAAAAGACTTGGCACTTCCAAAAAAAAAAACTCCAACAGGACCCAGAATTAATGTTAAACAGAAGCATCAGTCAAGTGTAGCAGAGTGAGACAGTGAAACAGCAGCAGGCTGTGGCGGAGCACTTCTCTACTGACTGAAGAAAAGACTGATGTTAATGCACTCTCATGCCCAGAGATGGGAGAAAAAAAAAAAATGTGTAAACTCAGGATGGCACACTTATATAACACTAAATGGGGATATTATCTTATTCAACATATAATAGATATTATATAAGCACTGCAGTCACAGCTATTCCCATAAAGCTATTTAAATGTAGGAGGAATGGGACTCTGATAGCAACAAAGAAACTTTATGGCTCCAGTATTAATCTGCTACTAGAAGGACAAGTAAAGCAAAAGTTGCACAATCAGTCAACCCGTCTTCGTTCAGTTCTTGAGCCTCAATTGGACCGTGCAGTATTTGATAGATATAGTAAAACTTGCTGAAGAGAAGTTTAACTTTTTTTCTAAAGTACCAGGTTTCTTTTGCCCTCAAAAACATGAGTTTTGCTGCTTGTTTAATTTATTAGCACAAGCTAAAACAACACAGTTCTTGAACATGTTATTATGTCCAATCCACTTAAATTTGTGAAATGGAAAAACCTAATCCTTTTGTGTTGTGACTACATTAATCATTTTTGCTGGCATTTTGCTTCTAGTTCCCAGGATGCTTTGCATGTGCCTGGATTGGAAGAGTAAATGTTGAAAGTGTTGTTTTAGTAAAGGGAAACCGTTGTTAGAGTGTAATGTTCAGTTGTGTTGGAGAGTTATAAGAGGTTCTGTTATCTTGGAGTTTTTGTGATTGTCATTGTGTTGAAGAGTGTAGTCTGTGCTTAGGTTGTGGGTGGCTATGTGATGACTATGTTGCTTCACTCGGTGAGTAACAGCTCTAATAATGCCAGGTTATAGTATTCGTATTTGTAAAAATTTTTTTTAAAAAGACTTATATTTAGTATGTGACTATGCATTGTGCCAGCTGTTTTTTTTTAAAGTTAAGGAGTCAAGATTAAATGGATCAACAAGAGTGAATTATTTTCAGGTGAAACTTACATTAATCAAATAAAACTGAGATCTTATCGAATTATGATTTTTTTTTCTTCAACTCTTACTCCACTGAAGACTGAAATAATTGTCTGCTAAAAATTCAGCTTTGGATATTTTATTTGTAAACATTTGAAAAAATCGTACCAACCCCAAACCTTTAACAGTAGTCTGTCTATTATCAACATTTTTTAATTCATAGATTTAAACCATTTTTTAAATTAACAAACATATGGATTTCTCATTTCTTTCTTTCTTTCTTTCTTTCTTTCTTTCTTTCTTTTATTTATATTTGAAATTTCCATTGACTCTAGTCTAGTCTCTCTTTTTTTTTTTTTATTCCCCAGTATTATGAACATTGAAACCCCTACACATTTACTGGACGTGGAAAGTTGGAATGTGGCTACATAATTTGCTGATGCTGTCTCATGCAGTCACAAACCTGTGCAGAGTGCAAATTCCACTGGGGGGAAAACGTAAGGAGGAACTATAGCTTACAGAACAAATGAGAGCAATTTAAAGGATAGAATGGCCAACAGAATGGTTTGCAGGTTAAGCTCAATAGAAAAAATAAGATTATGCACTGATCTAACTAAGCTCAATGAAGCATTGTGCAAAGAGCTGCATATATTATCATCAATAGCACAATTACTGGCTCAGTGAAATGGAGCAACATTTTTCCTTTTTTTTTTTTTCAAAGTTAGATGCACAGTCCAGCTTCTGGCACATTATTCTGGCATGAGAGTATGTTGAATGTTTATCACACCATTTGGCTCTGCTCTTACCCTTTGGCATCAGCTCTAGTCCAGAACTCTTCCGGAGATGCATGTCTCAAGATGTCCTAACAGGGATGATCTGCCATGCGGATGATTTGTTAGTGTGTAGAAAAATAAAGCCCAACATAATGAGTGGCTTGTCATGACTTTGGAAAACAAATCAAACTCTAAACAAGACTTGCTCATTTGCTCTTTCCGAAGATCTCTTTGTAGGCCACAAAGTGTTCTGGATGATAGAAGCCGAATGTTTTGAATATAAGATGATTTTTAGACAGGGTAATATTTGTGATCATTGACTATTACTTTAGGTGCATCACCACAGCTGAAGGTGGAATCCAGGCCACTGAAGGATATTTTCCCCAGAGATTGTAATACGTGATAATGGTCCACAATTCTTATAAGCTGAGTTTCAGCCTTTTTCTGCAGACTGTATAACTAGTAGCTATACTTTGTCCAAAGTAATGAGAGTTGTAAAAACAATCAAGGCCATACTGCTGAAGAATCATGATCCCTACCCAGCACTCTTGGCCTGCAGCTATTACATGGTCCCTCACCAGCTGAAATGTTAATGGTTGGGAAGCTGAAATCTCCAGTACCACAGGTGACAGCACAACTTTAGCCACGGTGGCCCAACAGGAGAGTATTAGAGCCAAAAAATAAAAAATGGACTGCTGAAATTTAGCAGGAGATTTTGTTGCTGTGAGAATGAGAAATGTAGTAGATGTTCTAACAGGAAGATTTGAGCATGCGAGAAATGTAAGTAGAACAAACATAGAGTTTGACTCTTGGTCATTTATTTATTATTACAGTGGTTCACCATATACATCATTGATGTTCTGATGGCTGTTTACGTTGCATATACTCTATAATAAATTATTGTAGGCCAAGTAGTTAATACAGTATAATTGATGTAGCTCAACAGAAATGTGTGCTTTGCAGGTTTGTGCACTATTCAGAATTGAATTAACATATGGGGGTGACAAGAATTTTTAATAATTTTTTTTAACAAGTTTCATATGTTCACCAAGGCTGCATTTGATCAAAATTATTTGATGAATAGAAATGTCAAAAGAACAGCATTTATTTGAAATGGGGATCTTTTGTAACATTAAAAATTAATACTGTCATTTTTTATCAAATTTAATGCATCTTCGCTGTATAAAAAGCATTTCTTTCTTCAAAAACTTTACTGAACCCAAACATTTGAAGTGTAGTGTATGAAAATAGTTGTGATATACTTCAAAATATTTTAAGAAAAAATATAAAAGACGGTAGAGTATATATAAAGTATTTAAAATATATAAGAATACTATTTTGAAATATATGAACATATCATTCAATATATTTTGATACTAAATTCATTTTTGCAGAAATCTCTAATTTAATCCATATAAAATAGTCTGATGTCTATACTACTGAAATAGGCACATTAATCAAACTTTCTGATATTATTATGTTTTGTCACAAAACATGTGTTGGACTTATGAAATTCCTGTCTAACTTTGTTAAATTTATTTGAATTGTGAATCAGACAATTCTTATTCCTGTCATTCCGATCCGTATCAACATTCTGCCTTTCAATTCAAATTCCAGCTCATGAATTGACAAGGGAGAATTGACAATACGTAGCTGTGAATAAAATTCTGAAAATACATTTTAATGTGAAAAGCTTTGTTTTATCGAAAGAAATCCACTGACAGTATTAATGCAATTAACTGGGTAACTGTTCATAATTCGTGAAATAGCTTGTGCTGAAGACTATTATTTTCCCCATGTTTGAAACATTTGAGAGGTAGAAGCACAACAACTTATGCTAATGGAACAGCAGCTAGCCCGGGGATTATATGTCCTCGGAGAGATGCATGCACAAGGATGCACATCCCGCAGTGCAATAGTCACACTGTTAATTAGCCAAATTAGTCAGAGGAAATCAAACTCTGTGTTAACACACACACATTGCCATGACAACGGCACACAGGAAGTGAGGGGAGAGAAAGCTGGAGCATCAGGTTTCAGCACACAGATGAACATACGGTGACACACATATAAACACACTCTGCTGTCCATCCCTCACCAGCTGAAAGTTGATTAAAAATTATTATATCTACACTTGTCCTATAAATAATTCATAGGTGCATAATTACTGCAGGTTTAGAAAGGGAGAAATTATTTAATTTAGCCACAGGGTGTGAGTCTCACAATTAGAGCTGGATAAATGAAGATGATCTGATTACAGTGACAGTACTGACCCTCACACAAAACGATAGGGAAGGAGAGAAAGGGAGAGAGAGAAAGAGAGAGTCTAGACATCAGAAAATAAATAATAACTATAATAAACCTTGACATTGAAGAATTGTGAAAGTCCCATACACACACCTTGCTTACTGACATAATGGCTGGCATATTTAATATATGGTAATTAGGAAAACCTCATCTGCATAGGAATGTTTTTTGAAGTAGCCATCTGTGTGAAAATTAAGAATTCCAGTTGGAAAAAAGTGATTGGAAAGTCATAAGTTTAAAAGCATTTATAATTTGACAGTTCAAGGGCTGACTGTACATTTGAGGAATTGTGGGTCAGGTTATGAATTAACTCGGAGGAATATGATTATTTTAAAGGTTTTTTTGTGAGATTCAGATTTGTGTGAACAATAAATCATAAATCACAAATCACTTTCCGCAATTTGAAATATATACTGAATACTGGTAGTTAAATATGTCAAAATGAACAGCACGTCGTTCATTTTCTATCATTTTAGACAGTGGTTGCTACAAGTAAGATTATACTTCCAGAAGAGAAACTCTTTTACAGCTTATAAAACAGGTCAAACAGCTACTGAACTCTTAAGTTAAGTCCTTGTTTCTTAAAGGTTTCCTCTTTTCCTCACAGTTGAGGTTTTTAGGTTCATATTTCATGGTTCTTCTTAGGTGTCCAGGGCCATAATCTGAACAGAAAAGGCTTTTCATCAGGGTCTAAATTCAGAGTAATCACTGGTATGAGATAGATGCCATTATGCTAATGATAGACTGCTGGCCTACTTCAGTGAATAAATTTAAGTCCTCACCTTTCTAAGCAGCAGAATATCTTTGGGCATGTGAAACGCATTATATTACAGACTTCTTTTACAGTCTCCTTCTGCTGATAGAATTAAGAAATGTGTATTTTGGTAAAAGTTTTAGAACTCTACAAGTATTGGGAAGTCGCAGGTGCTATAAGGTAAAACATGGATAGATTTTTTAGCCTTGAGTGTGTGAGATGAAGGGCACAGAGAAGTGGAGTGTTTGAAAGAAACTACGTTAATTGAAACAGAAGAGGCGTTAAGTAACCCACAATGCTTGAGGGTTGTTGTTGTCATTGTGAAGCAGAAAACATCTAATGTTGCTAAAATGAATGATGCTTTTGTGCCACAGGAAGTCAAGGAGACACTGCACTGAATAGGGTACAAATTAGGGCCTGAGACTTAAGTCATATATATATATATGTATATATATATATATGTATATATATATGTGTGTGTGTTTGTGTATTTGTTTTCTTCTTTTTCAAGAAATGGTGAAAGAAGAAGCAAACCATATGTGACCTATGCTGGCAAAATGACTCACAATGAGTATTTTCATTTTTTCATTTTCACATATTCCTTTAAAATACCTTCATAATGATGTGTGATTTGTTGGAATCGGATGGAAAATGACTGAGCTAAACCTGTTTGAAGTCGATAGAGTCAGCAAAGTCAATTTTGAGAAAAATCGAGTTAAAGGTTCCAAAGCAAAATCACCTAAAACATTACATATTTTCCTCTATTTCTTTTCTTAATAATAATTTATATATTAATAGTCACAATATAGCAATTTTTATTTTATCTTTGTTATTATAAATAAGAACAGATGCAAAAAAAAAAAAAAAAAACAGTAGAACAAATATAAGAAAAAAAAACTAATAGTGCATTACCTTTTTCGTTTTACATCTAAACAATAAGCATTCAAGAAAAACAAAATAATCAAATGTAAAAATCCCTTTAGTGTGTTCATTACAAAAAAAAAAAAGATTATTAAAACTACAAAAGCAGTTCAATCAAGAGCAGTGATTGATTATTTTATTGTTAGATTAACATTAATGAGGCGACCTATATTAATACCTACTGTAATGCATGGATCTAATATAATGTTACACATCAGATGTTTTTCCCCAACAGTTCCCCAAGCGTTCACTTAAGACATAACAGTTTATGTTTGCGTGAATACTTAAATACTGTAATTCTGTGTATATGTGTATATAAAGGCACTTCCGACTGCGCCTGCTTCGGATGACAGTCAGCGTGAGAAGCGAGCGGAGAAAAGGTACTCCTCTAAGAAAACGTACAAATAAAGGTAATTAAACAACTAACATTATTTTCTGGAGCATTGGGATCGCTAGACGAGGGCTTAATGAACTAATTTTTGTGAAAACCTCAAAATCGACTAAAATCGACATTTTTCACTTTTTTTTGCGTGTAGCTCAAAATTAGCCCATGTGAATTCCGACTCATTTTGCCAGCACGGGTCACATATGTTGGTTTATAGCCATTCACAATTGCCAAAGACGTCATTTTTCTTACTTGAAAGGTTGAACTTGATAAGTGCAGTCAACATTACAATTTCCATAAATAAATTGTGTTATTATTATTGTTATTATTATTATTATTTAAAAACGATGAGACAGTTTACTTATCTATCTATCTATCTATCTATGCTAACAATTCAGTTAAATATCAAGTTTTATTGAAAAAAGCGCAATATTTATGCCTGTAATCCTTTAAAAAAAGTCATGGGACACCACATTGTTCCTTATCCGTGGGAAGTGAAAATTGTATTGTCATGTAGAGTCATATTGTTGAATTCTTTCCAAACATGTACAGTTTATCCAAGTTTAAGAATCACAGAATGTAACTTTATGAAATATTAAGTGACAGATGCTAAGTATACCAGTAGGTAAATGTGTTGTTATTTTACACACTTATGCTGTGCCACCTCAGACTTCCTATTCTGTCTATTCCAGCATGAACAGTGAGGGAGCCGTTGCTAGATTCATTACCGCACAAGCATATCTTAGAGTATGGCTTATCTGAGAAACACGGACATCTGGCATATCCAAACAATGTGTGGCACATAAACTCATTTAGAGGATCCAACTGTTTTCTGTTCAGATGGTTCGTTACCAAATGCTCAGGAAAGCTCACACACAAATGATGGCAAACTGTGCTGGGAACACATACAAACGTATGGGGTCAACAAACTTTACACATTAACTGTGTTTAACCTTTGAAATATGTTTACAAACACACATACTGACTTGTTTGATGTTCTATCCAAAACCAGTAAAGGTTTGTAGTCTTAAAATATGACTTTGTGTGTGCATGTGTGTGAGAGAGAAAGAGTAACTGTAATACAGTATGAGGTACAGCTCAGTTGTGCCAATTAATTCCTACCATGGCACTGAGACTCCATGCTGAGCTCTCATAACTCCCTGATTAAAGCTACTTCATTTAATCATTCCATTTTGTTGGCAATTCTATCAAAAACAAGTATTTTTTTCACAGTGGTATAGCATTTGTTTTATCAATCCCTACGCCCAAATGCTATTGATGAATGTGTCTCTTTACCACATGTAGATAACATTATCAGGCACACGCGCACACAGAGAGATTTGATTAAAGTTAATCAGCCTCTATCTCCATCAAGCATGACCTTTCACTCTAGGCAAAAAAAAAAGATTTTTGCCGTCGGATACTTTTTTTTTTTTTTTCCTTGCAAGGCAAAATTAGCCGTTTTTAACTGTTTAATGTGTTTACACCTGACAAACTTTTTGATATGTCTGATCATAGCATATGATCAAGTGTACAAGGCTAAATTGCGGACCAACACCTGCTTGTACATTTTCAGAGGTGGTCAACAATGCATGTGACCACTAGCCCTTGTGCTGTGCTGAAAATTCTTTAACTAATTTGGTGTTCTCAGTCAATAATGGCCGTTCTTTTAAAAATTCCGTGTAAATCTCTCATTATGCTGTTATCACCAAATCTTGGATTCAATCTTTTTTGTCAGTTTTCTTTCAGTTAACATAGGTTTTATATTTGTTTTTGGAACTGATTGATTCTAGGCCTCACTGATCTGAGCATATGCACCTCATTTTTTGAGTTGAGCATTATAAGCAATATGTTGTAGGCCAGCCATTTACAAATTTGTTATACCCTGTGTGAGCAATGTCAGAACATTAGGGCTAGGGTTGGGCATGTATGACCAAAATCTTATATCATGATATAAATATTTGTTTTATTTCACAATCATATCACTATAGTTGCTTCTGATGAAAATAAGTTTGCTACGATGCCAATATTTAGGTGACATTAAAACTTCACAATTCTCAATGCCCAAAACAAATAGTATCCTAAAAAGTATAAGTAAAACATTATCAAGTGTAGTGAAGACAATCAAACAGTCAATAGTAAAATAAGAAATCAACTGCTTGCAAGTAATAGGACTAATAAATACAGCAGAACAAATATACAAATTAAATAAATAGGTCTTTTAAGTTTTTCAGGTTGGACTTTTTAAAAGGGGTCATATGATGCACATTCATGTTTTCCTTTTACTTTAGTGTGTTTTGTAGCTGTTTGTGCTTGTATAATATCTGCAAAGTTACAAAGCTCAAAGTCTCCCATAAAATTATTTTTTCTATCTAAAAGAGAAGGCTGATCCAGACCGTCCGAAAACACCTCAGTTGAATTCTCCCTCACATATCTACTTCACTAAATGGATGCGCATGGATAAAAATGGATACACCAATCAGAGCACACTTTGTAGAAATCAACACATTTTAGAAAGACTGTGCATAGAGGATCTGCAATAATGAACAGTACGTGAAAAATAATGCATTTTTTGAACATTAAAGCATGCTAGCATATTCTGTTACACGCAATACACAAAATTATGAGCTTTGAAAATAGCATCATATGACCCCTTTAAAAGAAAACTCATCAGATGTAAAATATAAACAACTGCATAGTCTTCACTGTGAATTTAATATGCAGTAATTCTTAATAAGGCTGCAACACATGAAAAGGATAAACTTTCTGTGCATCACTGCAGCGTTGTGTGAGTGTAATCACAATAGTGAAGATAAATCCAGAATTTCTACAAGTTGTCAAATTTATACCAGTTATTCATGTCTACCAGTATATTGCCCACCCCTACTGACCCATTCTTTCTTTCTTTTCTTTCCTTTCTTTATTCATAAAGCACTTTTAACAAAACTCATGGTTCACCCAAAGTGCTGTACAACTAAAAACTGAGAAAATAGAAAAACAATACAAAAGCAGATACTTAAAACTTGCTAAAGTGGAAGCAGTTCTAACCGAAATTGGTAAATTATTCCACAGACTAGGATCAATAACAGCGAAGCCTCAATCACCTCTGCAGTGGAGCCTAGTTCTAGTAACGAAAAGGAGACCAAGATTGCAAGATCTCAAGGACCTATTTGGTTTATGGATGGAAATCGCTTCTGAAAGATATGACGGTGTTTCACTATATAAAGATTTAAAAACAAAGATTAGAATTTTAAAAACAATTGTACATTTGATTGGTAGCCAGTTTAACAAGGTGCGAATGGGCATAATGTGATCGAACCTTCGTCTGCCTGTCAACAACCTTGCAGTAGTTTTTTTTAACCATATGCAGATACATTAAAGAGGACTGGCTTACGCCATAGTATAAATAGTTACAATAGGCTAGAGGAGATAACATAAATAGGGTAGATGAATGATCTGTTCAAAATGTTTAGCACAGATTAAAGACTTGATTTTTGCTAGATGCTACAACTTTGCTGGATACGTGCTGATTTACATTATCATTTAAAATGTTAAAAATGTTCACACTAGCTTGTCTCTATGCAAAATAAAGATGTTGTTAATTAACATTCCCATCACGTTATTCTCAAAACTAACTTAAAAGTAATTTGTTGACAGACTCCCGTTTTCCAGGCCAAACATTTCTAACGTTTGTCTGACGTTTGTAACCATTTCAGTTTCACATGTCAATGAAGATGTAATGATGTAAAACAGCTAGTCAACACTGTCAGTCGTGACCGAAGTCTTAGCTAAGATGTATATCATACAGTCTGACATAAAACGCGATTGATATCACACAGTCGGTCTTGGCTTTTACCCAAGATATCATATGGCAAGCAATATTTGTAAAGGATAAAAAAAACTGCATTGGCTTTTTTTTTTGCCGAAGATCACGAGAGTCAAGCCAACAAAAACATATGCACACTTATCACATTACGTCTATAACCTTTCCTCCCTTTAGCACACACAGTATTAGCTGCACTTTGAGGTGTAAAAGGCAGAATAAATCTAAATAAATATGTTCTCTCTCACACTCTGTTTGTCTCTCCCTTTTTTTCTCTGTCTCTATAGAAGCGAGAGAAGGCTGCGAGAACAAATTTAATCAACTACTCAGCCTTTCAGGGGGTGGAAGCGTGGTGCTGACTCGCCGGTGCTATTTGTTCTATTGTAGCAAAGCGCAGTCAAATGTCATGTTTCTAGAGCAGAGTTTGGCAAATGTGCAGCTGCTGATGGGAGATGGCAGGAAAGACTGTAGCAGTCGGAGGCGATAAGAGTTGAACGTACCGCTGCTTTAATAGAGTCAAAAGCTTAATGATCTGCGAATGCAAAGACACAAGCACTACAAATGTGTACATGCGTGGATCAAGACGTGGACATATGGAAACATGATGGGCTTGAGGCCAGTTACACACAAACACACACAGATGTGCACTATCCAAAGTGCAGACCCTCTATCTAATGTCCATTAAGAGATGGCGGTTAAAGTCTCAGGTTTATTCTATTTTTCCCAGGGCTATGTTCATATCAGCTCCAGGACGCAGGTTATTCTCTAAATTCAAAATGTCTCCCTGAGCTGAATCAGGGGACTCTGCACTTATTTCTGTTTTTTTCCTGCTGCTCCCGCTGTGCTGAAAAAGAAAATGCCACTGAGAAAGCCAATATAGGCTTATCAGCCCTATCAGCAGAAAATGAATTTGAACTCAGGGTGCCGATGATGGTACTGAGATAATGCATGATGGGTAAGGAACATTGTTGGGGGAAAATACGTATTATTATATATATTTTGTCTCTGTGTGTCTGTGTGTATATCCATACATGCCCTAAACACAAGAAGTTTGAGGGATCCAACCAAAACCAAAGCCATTTCGGAAAAGAACAACCAGATAATGTCAACCATATTAAAAAAGTTTTAGCTGATCCTATAAGAATATATATATATATATATATATA
>NW_015664994.1:490981-492370 GCF_001515625.1 Sinocyclocheilus rhinocerous | reverse complement strand
CATAAAAATATATATATATATATATATATATATATATATATAACAGGTTAAATTCAGCTATAAGCAGTTGAAAAAGGCAGCAGTGTCATTATTCAGTTCGAGTCAGTTCAATTGTGATTCAGTTCAGTTTAATACCAGTGTCGATGTTGCAAGATGCGATTCAGCTGTAAAGCAGCCCTACATAAGAGGATAGGGCCATCATTCAGCTTAATTTTAATTACATTTTGTTCTCATTCGATGTTGTCAGTCAGTGTTGTCATATCAATAAATTACTTGTGTCTTTCAGACCCCAACTAAGCAGGAACAGTGGCAAGGAACCCAAGGAACAAGGAACCCAAACTCCATCAGGACACAATAATAGGAAAGAAAAAAAAAATGAAGCGTGAAAGCTCCAGTTCCAATTCATTGTAATTCCACATTTGAAAATATTTGACATTTAATTTGATATTTCTTTGAGGATGATTCAATCTTAATGGTAACATATTTATTTTTATATGTAATATTTAATATTATTTTTAAATTAAGGATTTGTTCAATATATGAAGTATCATGAGTCATTTTGGTATCCTAAGCTAACAGCATGAAATGGCAATGAACTAGCTGGCAGTGCTTGTCTTCACCACACACATGCAATTTTCATACACACATAATCTTTGGATCACAAAAAGAGGTCAAGGTCATCTTCCAGTCTCTGTGCAAAACCTACAATTAAATTCCATCTGCCTTTGGCATCTCTGTCCCCCAATATGTCTTAATTTCTTCAGATGTTAATATTGAAATGTGTGCTATGAGTCTGGGCTCGCTGAAAGTGTGCTTCATGCATTAGTGCTTCAAGTCTCTCACTGAGCAGCATCTTTGTTGTTTAAGCTCCCTCTATCCTACATGAAAGGGCATATTTAACTTCACATCTTACTCAACCTTTCAATAGAAGAGTGATGGGAATTTCCTAATCATTATTTCAGCCGGTTACATATTCTGAATCAATACCTAGAGCAAAGCTTAGTCCGACAAGATAGTTGTCAAGTCAAGTCAAGTCAAGTTTATTTGTACGGCGCTTTTCACGATACAAATCATTGCAAAGCAACTTTACAGCAAATTAAGTTTCTACAATATTTAGTGGTAGCTTATCAGTGGTGACTGTCAATTAATGTACATATGACAGAAATGTACGGAAAAATCAATTTAAGACGTAATAAAACAGACGATGAACACTATTAACAGCAATTATTATATGATGCAATCAAACTTATAGCAAAATGTGGTAGTTCTGTATGTTGTTTCAAGGTTGGCATCATCTGAGGTCCTCTGAGGGGTTGGCATCATCTCTTCTCAGGTGTTCTGGATCCAGACTGAAGCTTGTGTAAATCATACATCCCGTGGCAAAAACAG
>NW_015664994.1:474533-490832 GCF_001515625.1 Sinocyclocheilus rhinocerous | reverse complement strand
GGATGTTTCCAGCGCAGCTCTCCGCTCCCTCAGCTGGGCCTGCCTCACCACCAGGTCGCGGATCTGCTTCTCCACGGCCTCCAGCTCGAGCTGCACCGAATGCAGCTTGAACGTGTCCTCACCTGCACTCAAAGGTAGACACACATCCGCCATTAAAGCAAGTAACAGTGATTAAAACAATGGTAATGTGTGTGAATAGAGTATTAGTAATGTAAGCGAGATTAGCGGCAACCACGCTGGCGATGCTAGCGGGCTATTTGCTAATAGTGGACTCGGGAAATCAAAATAAAACTAGTGATAACAAGGCGCTCTGATTGTTTTTGTTGTAGAATACGATAGGGGATATATTCACACGTTATAGAAACGAGATTAAGTTGTATAATGGAGCACTTGTGTGAGGTTCACGTACGATTCTATCACTGAAAAGACCAGTGAGGCGCGAGTGCAGAGGTGTTACCGCCTGCCGAGTAATGCTGGGTTAGTGGATTATTTGTGTTTCCATTTGAGTGTCTGTGATTAACAGCTATTGGAGTTAACGAGTCGTCCACTTTGGTCTTGTTTTTGGGGAAGTCTCAGAGAGTGGCCATTAGCATTTTCAGATAAACACAGATAAATGTTAGCTGGATTCTAGATGCTGAAATCTAAACTTTCTGAATCTAAACATTTCCACTCATGTATGTAAAGCAATCTGATTTTAAATTCTGTATGTGCACATTTTTGGCCTATTTGCATAGGTAGTGTAAAATTAAGAGAATTTGATTTGGTCATGCTGCATGGCATGTATGTATGACAATTTAAAGTGTGAATTGAAACAGCTGAAGAATATAATATAATGACATTTGTGATTACCCTTTGTAAGGGAAATATGTAAATTTAGCTCAAAGGGAATTAATTATGATATTTATCAGAATCACTGTTTTACGGCTGGTCAACTGAATCCGCCAGTGTAGTCACTAACTACGTCATTACTTCAGGTTAAAATAATTCTGATTGGTTGAAATCAGAAACTAACACACACACACACACACACACACACAAACAGAATACGCAACTTCTTCAAGGCTGGGTTGTTCAAACCCAAGGTCTAATCAAGAACTTTCACCAAACATCCAGATATGAAGTACTTTTTCTCAGCTAGAGGTTTCAGACAATATTCTTCATTATTTCCTAATGTTTAAATATGAAAAATAAAGTAAATGCTTTAATTGTAAATTGGTCATGTAGAGGAGAGCCCTAATGACCTTTGTGACCTAAGCTCACATAGTAAGTCAGAAGAGTAAATGTATGTTTTAATGTGTTGGGTGCTTTTCTCAAACCAAGCAGAGAGCACATTCTAGTGAGAAAACTCTACACTATTCAAGTGTCACATGGGGAAGTCCTTCAAATAATTTAATATTTAGTAGAATCATATTAATTTACAACTTAATAAACCACTCAAAATAATATATATTGAAGCGGCGGTGGATTCCAGAATCCACCCCTTCATAATCTAAAGACATATAAATTAATCTAACACATAAACACACACACTCACACATTCACACAAGTTGCAGCAAGAGAGAAAGTGAGGAAAAATGACTTTAAGAGAGTGAAAATGTGAAATCCACAGTTTATAGTAATATATGCATTTGCTTAGACCTGAACAACCATCAATCATTTCATTTAACCCTCGCATTGAGTTTCTCAATGAGGCTATTAAACATTAAATAAAATGCACCAGTTCAGAAATTGGAGGTGTCTGTGTTGGGGGATTCCCTTTGTTGTCTGCTGAAAGGGGTTTCCCAGGTTGTTGATTTGCTGGAGGTCTAGTAGCGTCCGGAGTGACATCTTGGGGAAGCCAATCATTGGACATTGACGAATGGGTGCGGAGTCGTGTACGGTGGTTGAAGTTTTGAGGGGGGCACAGACAACGTCTGAGACACGGCTTTGCGGCAAAACTTAGAACATGAAACTATCAACAGAAAAGAAAAGAAACTAAAGTAAAAGAAAGAAAGAAAATAAATTAAGAGTGTGACGAGACTAGATGGCTTAACTCTTCATGATGGTAGAGGAGCAGTAGGCATGTAGGCCAAAAGCCCAAAAAGGTGACAAAGGGGTGCTTGAATGAACAAATAGTTCCAACCCCAAATTGTTTGTATCTTGGGGTTTTAAACTCAGCTGTTGGACACATCCCAAATGGTGTCTTGACTAATTCGACTTTGTCTTAGCTCAGGGTGTTGCTATGCTTCTCCTCCCAATACATAAATCAGCGTGTTATCTTGTTAGTCCCACTCTTGCAGAGTATAATTTAAACATGATTTATATAACAATATTATGATACCTTTTACAAAGAATTGATTGATAAAAACATTTGAGTCACGAACTATCAAACACATATAAACCTATAAACTATTCGATAGTTATTCTAAATGTCATGAATCCTGTCCATGGACTTCTGTCCGCTTGCCACCAGAGGTCGCCCTCCCTTTATATTGACTTTCACATTACACAGACTGTTGCATGTCACTCTGGACTACATTTCCCATCATCCATAATTGTCACGAATCCGGTCTATGAACTTCCATTCACTCACCACCAGAGGTCATCCGCTCACTACATGGACTCTCACACTACGCAGACTGTTGCATGTCACTCTGGACTACATTTCCCATCATCCATTGCACTGATTGCACACAGCTGTAACCAATCACACACACACTATATTACACCCACTCAGATCCTTCTCAAACTGCCGAGTATTGTTTGCGCATATGGCTAGTCTGTGATAGCAACGTTACGGAGCCATCCTGAGTTTGCCTAGTTTCTAGTCTTGGTCTGTTTCGCCTGTTTAGTCTAGTTGTGGTTTTGGATATCTTGCATGTCTTTGGATTTGCCCCTCTCGTCTCGCCCTGTTCGGATACTGTTTACCCCTCGCCTGGACCATCACCTGTGTTTCAGATTTACCCATTGGATTACCTTGTTTGGGCATTGTTCACCGGAGATCGACCATGCCCGTTCACTGGACTACTCTTGTGTCTTGCCCTCAATATATCTGTTTGCCATTGTTTGACCCATGCCTGTTATGAGCACATCTCTTAATAAAAGCATGCACATGGATCCGCTCCCTTCACGTCTCTGTCGCCCCATAACACTAAAGGACATAAACAATGAGTGATTAGAACATGATAGTCAAATGTGTGGGTTACAGACATGATATGAAATTATGCAATGGACTGATATTCGTTTATAAGTCCTTTTACGATCATTTTGGAGTGATTTGGTGCATTTATATCTGTAAATACAGTCTATGTGCTATTCAGAGAGGGGTTCAGGAATTTAGTTCTGTGAGGAAGTGCTCAAAAATCACGTTTACTCATGATTTTGCTCGTGATAGTCATATGCATTATCTCTTCAACCATTAATCTTGGTTTACTCGCCCCAATTTTGACAATCTCCTTCCTGAGTTGGAATTATCAATGTGTACTTTTGTTTTAATTCTGCAAGCTGTTTAAAGCTGCTAGTTATATATATATATATATATATATATTTTTTTTTTTGTAATTGATAAATATAATAACCCAATTAGTAGGATAAAATATAAACGAGGAGGAGATGGAGGCGACAATTTTTAATGCAGTAAATATCGGTCAGGGAAGATTTACATTAAATAGTTTAAAAAATGTATTATTTAATTGATCTTCAGCTAAATTGAATATAATTAATTGTTTTAAATTTATTAATTTAACATTTGTTTTATATAATATATATATACATAAGTTTTATAATAATGTATATAACTTACAACTTATTTTTATATAACTTACAAGTGAACTTGTAAGATTATTATTTTAATTCTGTGTTTGTATTTATATCAGGGCTGAAGCACACAAAATTGTGTCATGGTCACACTTTATTTTAACGTCCAATTCTAGGTCCTTCTATTAACAAAGCATTAACTATGACTTTTGCCTCAATAAACTCCTAATTTGCTGCTTATTAATAGTTAGTAAGGTAGTTGTTAAGTTTAGGTATTGGGTAGGATTAGGGATGTATTGTAGAATATGGTCATGCAGAATATGTGCTTTGTAAGTACTAATAAACAGCCAATATGTTAATAATAGGCATGCTAATAAGCAATTAGTTGATAGTGAGAATTGGTCGCTATACTGAAGTGTTACCCGTGTCATTAATATAATTTGTCACGGGAGACACTGAGCTTAACGGCGCATGCACCTGAAACCCTGGTAGGTGGATTTCCAATTTCTATTTCAAATTTATATTCTAAAAGAAAATCAGATGGCACTCTGCTCTAAATAAATGTAAAATTGTGTGCATATACTTCAACAAAGAACTGGCTCATCGAGTTTGAAGCACCATTTAACACACCACAGTTTCTACTAGAAAACCGACGATGAATAAATGGTGCATGCTTAATTTCATGATACGTTTTTCAGGTAACACTTTATAGTTAATGTTAATTAATGTATTAACTAATATTAACTAACAATTAGCAATACATTTGCTACAGTATTTATTAATCTTTGTTAATGTTAATTAATAAAAGTACAACTGTTCATTGTTAGTTTATGTTAGCTCAGATCCATTAATTAATATTATCAAATACAAATTTTGATTTTTATAATATATTAGTAAATTGCAATTAACATGAACGGAGATCAATAAATGCTTTATAAGTTTTATTTTATTTTATTTTTTTTAGTTCATGTTAACTAATGTTAACAAATAGAACCTTACTGTAAAGTGTTACCAGTTATTTATTTATTTTAATTTTATTTATAATAATATAAAGGACACTATTTTATAAATATTTTGTATGGCATTGCCAAAGTGGATAATTACACATACAGTAGACCTGTTATTTCGTTTTCTTGGAAAAATGCATTAGCTATAAGCAAGCAGGATTAAGGTGTATATGAGCGAAATGTGTATGTGTGATGGTGTGTGTGAGAAAAAGTGAGAAATGTTGTGTGTGCGTGTGGTTTTACATAAACACAACAGTTCATAACCAGAGGTAAGTGTAGCCATGAGAGATCCTTCAAGGAGAAAAAGCCACTTTAGAAAACAGAATAAAGGCCTGGGAAAAAATAGGTAGAAAGGGAGAGGGAATAATCGCATGCCAATGTGCATTGGCTCGTTTAGTTTACACTCGAAGTGGATTGGTCCCTCTAAGCGAGATCCCAATTTCGTCGGTCATCCGACGTGACGTCGAGAGTGACCGACTGAAAGGGAACCAGAGGTAAGTGTAGCCATGAGAGATCCTTCAAGGAGAAAAAGCCACTTTAGAAAACAGAATAAAGGCCTGGGAAAAAATAGGTAGAAAGGGAGAGGGAAAAACAGAAGCGCTAAGCAGCACTTCACCAAGCCCCCTCATGTGACCCCATCCCACTCAAGGTGATCATGGATCAGGACAGAACTCAAAGGAGGCAAGGCAAAGCTGGACCATGGCCACATAAAAAATAGTGCTTCTCACTCCCCTTCCCCCCACTTCCATTTTTATCCATTTCTTTGTTCAGCGGCAGGTCAGCTTTGAAGCCTTTGCTTTGAGAAAAAAAAAACAGCATCTATGAACAGATAGCATTTCCGCTATTATCATTTATTCTCAAAGACTACACTTTGAAGCACTTGCTATAGCATGCAGAATGCTGGCGTATATAATTATTTTCTTCATATATTGCTATGGTGCATAATTGTACTCAGCCTCATCTCATTATAAACTTCTATGCTGATTTGGTGCTCAAGAAAAAAAAAAGGTTTCTGCTTTTTTTGTGTAAAAAATGATACCACTCAAAATTTTGGGATTTATAAGAAATAATAATAATAATAATAATAAAATAAAGTAAAAAAAAAAACAAAAAAAACATTTATTTAGCAAAGAGAAAAATCAAAAGTGACATTTTAATTTTTTATTAGTCAAGAAATCTCGAAAATAAATGTATCACGGTTTGCACAAAAATATTAAGCAGCAAAAACTGTTTTCACCACTGATATTAACCATATAAGTACCATCAGTATTAATTGAGCACTAGTAATAACTATGGAAGCCCGTTTCCGCCACTGAATAAAAAATAAAAAAAGGTAATTGCGACTTTTTATCTCCCAATTCTTAATTTTTTTTTCTCGCAATTGCGAGTTTACATCTCACGATTCTGACTTTTTTTCTCAGAATTGAGATATAAACTCGCAATTTTGACTTTTCTTCTCAGAATTGAGATATAAACTCGCAATTCTGACTTTTCTTCTCAGAATTGAGATATAAACTCACAATTCTGACTTTTTTTCTCAGAATTGCGAGATCTTGCAATTCTGACTTTTTTTTCTCAGAATTGTGAGACATAAACTCACAACTGCGAGTTATAACGTCCAATTCTGAGGGGGAAAAAGACCAATAAGTTCTCAGAATTGCAAATTTGTATCACAATTCTGACTCAATAACTATTCTGACTTTTTTCTCAGAATTGTGAGTTTATATCACGCAATTCTGACATTATTTCTCAGAATTGTGACTTTATTTCTCAGAATTATGAGTTTAAATCTCGTAATTCTGAGGGTTTTTTTCTCACAATTGTGTTTATATCACGCAATACTGACTTTATAACTCGCAACTGCAAGGTTATATCATGCAATTCTAAGAAAAAAGTCAGAACTGTGCATTTATATCTCTCAATTCTGACTTTATAACTTACAATTGCAAGTTTATATCTCACAATTCAGAGAAAAAAAGTCAGAATTGCAAGATGTAAACTTGCAATTGCGAGATAAAAAAGTCAGATTTGTGAGATAAAAAGTTGCATTTTTTTTTTCTTTTTTTTTTATTCAGTGGCAGAAACAGGCTTTCATAAATAACTGACAAAAAACTGAGCAGCAAATCAAAATATTAGAATTATTTCTGAAGGATCATGTGACACTGAAAATTCAGCATTGCCATTAGAGGTATAAGTAAATTATATTAAAATAGAAAATATATATTTTAAATTGCAATAATATTTCACAATATTACCGTTTTACTGTATTTTCAAATAAATGCAGCCTTTGTGATCATAAGAGACTTCTTAAAAAAAAAAAACAATTATTCCAAACTTTTGACGGGTTATGTGTGTATATGTGTATGTGTGTATACTGAATTTAACTTGTATGTTTAAGAATGCTTTTAATACCCCCAACCCTTTGTTTTAATGTCTTTTTGGAGGGATTCTTAGTAAGTTTAAACCCCTTATAATTTTATCCTGACTCATTCTTATTTACATAATTTGGGTGAATAAGCAAGCAATAATTTTTATTTATTTATTTATTTTTGTGTGTGGAAGACAACGAAGTTAATGGCTTAATAAAGTTAACCTCTAATTGACGTCAATGCACTTTAATCCAGAATTACAATAAAAAGGTCCTTTAAGTCAGTGTTTTTTTTTTTGTGTGCAAATTAGATCTTTGCTGCTGAGCCTAAATTAGCTGTAGAGTTTAGCTGCAAAACCTGTTCTCAGAGGACACTGGGTAAAGAGCGTGCCACGTGCCATGCCTGGACGACAGAAGCCAAACAACCGAGCCTCGTGGGCAGGCGCTCTTCATGTGTCAGGGAGTCAGTATCGCTAGGTTGTGCAGGGGCTGCCGCTCCAGTAATTGTGTCCACGGTAGTGTTGCTGAAGTGTGAAATCACTGAACGTCCAACAGAGCGAGACAGAAATAGAGAAGGTGGAGGGGGGCATGCTAGGTATTAACCTGATCTCTCTCATGTCAGGACAAGTTTCTTCAGGTACCTACAAGGTCTCTGATGCTGTAAGAAAGATACAGAGGTTGTTATTCGAGGGTAAGTCTTATTACTAAATGTCGGGGGAGAAAACTCTATTATAATGTTAATCTCTGTGATAAAGACTTGACTCTTGAAGTTTACTACTGTTTTGAGAGCCACGGCTACCTCTGCACACTGTTAAAAGTTACAAGTTAGGGAGAGACAACATTCTCGGAGTCTGTACTTTTGTCTCTTCCTCTCCTTCTCTCATCTCTCCACACCTCCGCTCTCCATCTCTCTGATGTAGTAGATGTTCTGAAGATAGGTCAGAGGGCTGAGAGCACACGCTGGCATATGGACCCATGCCAGCCACCTGAATTTGTGCCAACTTGGACAGAGATGAGACACAGAACAGGTGATAGCGAACACAGACATGCACACACATAGTTCTCAACTGAACAGTTTATGAGGTGTAAATACTAAGACTATAAGTACTTTGAGAGTAAATGGGATTTGTATATATTAGTCGTGTGTAATTCAAACATTTTCCTATAGCCAGTCTTGAGTCTGCAGTGATTTTGACAGGACTATGGGTTGCAAAAAGAGCCTAGGGGCTCTGACTGGCCACCTGTCCCTTAGCTAAAGGTTGGCTTCACAGTTGCTGCCCAGCTGGCAAAGGTGGTGCTTTTGCCAAATCGGTGTGCCAGAGAGGGTGAGCACCCTAACAAGGAAAGACAGTACGGGACCTTGCCTGTCACAATATGCGCTAGATCAGATTCCTGCATTTTTTGATTGAAACTCAAACCTGTGAATTGGGAGTCCCAAAATAGCTGTACTGGACTCCCTGAAAAAGCCATTATATGCAGGGACAAGTGGAAAAGGTTTATTTAAAAGGTTTATTGTTATTTAAACTTGGTTAATATATACATTTACTTCAAAACAGTTGCTTCCAATTAGTTAAATTAATATTTAATAATGTTTATAAACTATTATAATGTTTATGTATATAATGTTTACAAAAAACACGTATATCATAGAACTAATAACACGTTGCAGTGGTTGACTCTTGTTTTTTTGAGCTTATAATAATAATATCACTGTTAAAATTAAAAAGTAATTGTCTTTTAACAGTTGCGCATCTAAGCCATACACACACCATAAGTGTCTGCTTTAAGTGAAAACATTTGCACTAAAATAATATATATAATATGTATTGTCATTATCTGTCATATCTATCATCTATAGTCAGATTATAATTATTTTTTTTCATATTAATATTAGATTGTTTTCAAATTCATTACAGCTGAAGTGTATAATTTTTTGCACCTCTAGAATCACCAAAGCAAAGCAAAAACCCTTACAACAAGTTTCCTAAACACTTACTCCAATCTCCCATTGGTTAGAAAAAACAGATCACTCTCCCCTGACTCACACCATTGGTCACACACTTTTTGGGGGACTTGTAATAGTTTAAAACAATAAATGACACTTCAGCTTTAATATTGAAAAGTGAGCCTAAAGGAAAACTGTTGTCTTAATGTTGTTTAATTCTAACTCAACATTATTCAGATTTCTTTGAAATGGACATCAGCATCTACTAGTGCAGAAAGAGGCTATACGATACCCTTATGCATGCCTGGATGACCCTGAGTGGAAGGGTCGACGATCTTGGGGGCATCATGGGACAGATGGAACATCGGACTTCAGGACAGACGCGTAATACTTGATCTGCTCTTGACAAGGGGTTAATGTGAATTTCTGAACGTCAGCTTTTAGATCACTGCAGCAGACTCCCAGAAACACTGCAATTTACATTGCAATTTCTTTTGCAGCTCAGGAGACAAAAAGAGGAAGGAGGAACAGCGTGAGCTCAAAGGAAGAGAGGTGGGGGTTCCTCCATATAAATACACTAATCATTAGAGAATAAAATACAAGAAACCATCACAGCCATTTCTGTGTGAATACATATTCTGGATGAATGATTCTCTGCAGTGTAATACCCGGGCTTTTCCTCTCTGAACAAGTACTGCTGTAGGCTCGCGGCTATGAGGTGAATAGCAGAATTATGCTAAAACATGTCCACTCTCTGTATTAAACGGCTTAAAGCACTGTATATCACCACGTTTCAGAATTCCATAGATGCGAGAGTCATTTAGCATAATGTTCTCTCGCTCACGTTATAAAAAAAAATTGCCATTAGCATTGGAAAGGTGTGCAGACTTTAATTGTGCAATTCTCTTATTGCTGTGCTGGTGTCTGCGTTTTAAAATACTGCAAGTCTTCTGGGTCCATGCTGCCAGAGTCTCCAGGGTTTTGTTCCCATTGCTTCAGGGATGCGTTGAAAAAACGGTAAAATCGCTCTGGAATGAGCTGTGATTGAACGCAGCGCAAATGCTCCAATCCCGTCGAAGCGCTGTACGGGGGAACATGTCCCCCTGTTTGTCTGGCTGGCGTTTAGGAAAAAGTCCCCGGGGGCCCCGTGCACCTGCAGCGTTCCTGCCACCAATCCTTCAGTCCTTGGCACCAAAAAAAGCACGATGTGACAAAAAAACAAGAGGAAGGAAGAAAAATTGAAAGGAAACGGTGCTCTTGGAGTACAAAATGTTTCTCTTTTGCACACATTTTCTCTTAGTTTCCCATTGTTTTGGAGGTGCTTTTCAAAGAGAATGCAGCTGGGAGGAGGATGAGGGGGGATGGATGTTCTTCCGGGCATTATTTATCTCGGCTGTAGGGTGTTGGAGTCAGAAGTTTACCTGAAAAGTGCTGAGGCAAGACAACCCACACCTCCAACCATCCTGCCCTTTTATTCTTGCACCCACGCACACGCTGCGTATCCGCGAACACACGCCATCGGATCTCAATGCACGGTCTGTCGGCCAACGGGGGTCAACACCTCCAAGTAAACAAGACGCAATCTTTGGCTAACAGGACCCAGTCTCAACTTTCATTTCTGACAGCAAGCTTGCTGTGAAGGATAATAGAGGAAAGTACCAACTGATAAAGTGAAGAAAAAGCTTTGTAAATAACTACAGAGGGATGTGAGAAGGATGGAGAGGAACAATGCAGGAGGATGTCTATAGGTCAATCATCCAATTAGTCCCAGAACTTCACAAAGTCATGAGCATTTCACAACCACTAAGGTTTCTTAGTGTTCATGTGCTTTTGTTCTCAGGGAGTGGTATAAATTAACTCATTTTGACCTTGCTTGAAGCAAACAAAACGATAGTATTAGTTTATTCCTGTGTATAGAATAGTTTGTATGTTAGAGACAGTTATAATCTTAACAAATTACAGAGTTAAAATTGAGAGTTCATTGTTCCATTTCATGTACATTTCCAATAGTCAGTTATATTTTGTTGTTTTTATTTATCTCCAAATTTTTCAAACGCTTATCAGCTAGAGGTTATTTTGAAACTTTGCATCAAAAGAGTTTGAAAATATCTATGAGACCCTGAGGGGTCAAGTCTGCATGCACTGACATTTATCAAGAGATCTTCTCAAATGAGATGCAAAGCACTTATGTTGGAATTTAAAACCTCTTTGCTCTAGAAACTTGCTACTGCAAGTTGATTCTAGCTAAAGGTTTACATAAGACAACTATAATGTTTGACTTCTGGGTCAAAGGTGACCAGAAGTACTCGGCCTATATTGCAGTGTGTCGTAGTTGCTTCTGAAGCACTTGAACTGCTGTTGAAGGAGTTGGATGAGTTTTAGCCAGGCAGCAGCAAACCACCATTCTGATTATTTTTTAAGCACACAAATTATATTACAAAATCAGCAATTTTGGAGTCTGTAGTGAGTCTCTAGACAGGTGGGGATGGGAGCAACTTGTGATATGAATTCCTGCAGATTTGCTGCTGGACACATTAGAATTCTCCACGTTGCAGCTGTTATCCAGAGTTGTTTTATCAAGCCTTGCGAGTCATTTGCGAAGGCACACAAGTCTCAAGTACTAATTAACATGCATCATCCCAACCCCTGTATTTACTCACTAAACCTAGATATCCCCCACTGATATGGATTGTAAACAAACATCCATATTTTTGGCAGAGTCTGTGTAGTAATTTCAAGCTTGACATATTCGAAATTAGTTCTGCTGCCACAGATCAGTGTCTGCATTACACAGTGTCATTTCCTCTCCACTTTTATTTATGCGGTTGTCATTTATTTGCTGTAAACAAGATTGTTTTTATCCACTAAAGGAACCCAAGGAATGACCTTTAACGTCTGTAATGTAATTCCCTTTCTAACATGTTATGAAGTGCTATTTGTTAGTTTAGGCCTTTTGAGTGCAGAAATAAAACTGAAAATGCTAATTGGAGTCCAATTAGCTTTAATCAATGCAAGTATACTTATGGTAGAATATCAGCATCGAGATCAGCGATCATTACGCACGCAATCTTGTCCTTTTCTGTGTCATCAAAATCAATAAAACAAGGCTTTAAATCTTGTATTGTAAATTTGTACATTCTAACATATGGCGTTTTTATTTTTATTTTTATTTTTATTTTATAACAATTTTTAGAGAATTTTTAGTTTCTTAACATCTGTCATTCTGTCTATGTATCTGTCTGTCTGTCTACCATATTGTTATGTCATTATATCTGTCTGTCAAACTTTAAGGCTTTTTTTTTTTAATTGACAATGTTTGAATTGAACTGATATTTAAAGGCATTAACTACTTTCACAATTGTGCACATCAGTAATCAAACAGAACAGGAGAAAGTATTTTAACTTAGAAAAAAAAAACAGCACAAAAACAAACAAGAAAAACGCATCAAGTTTGTTAGTGATGAAAGGGTTACATTACATTACATGCATGTTACGCATGCAATTACACATACAATTACATGTAACCAAGATCAATTCGAAGTCGAGAGTTTAATAATATGCCTGTATGTTTAGCGTGTTAAAGGTTTGTACTGTAATATTAGATTAGTTTTCACATGCAGGGCTGGTTTGGATGTGTGTGTGGATGACAAACTGTTTTGGCTCCCTCTGTCACCTCACTATGCGCTTTTTTGGATGGACAGGCAGAAGGGTGAGGAGGTGCAGAGCTGCGCAGATGGAATGCCAGGCCTGGGATGCAGTACTGAAATTGGAGGGTGTGTTGGGTGGAGATGGGGGTTGGAGGGGGGTCGGTGGTTTGTGTCAGACTCATGGCTGGTGGCTGCGGACATAGGGCCCGGATGCTTTTGGCAGTGGGATCTGGATGGTCTCAAAGGCAGAAAAACAACAAATGAAAACAATAAACAATAAACTGGTCTCGGGAGAGATGTTGCAGAAAGAGCAAATACAGAACAATTCCCAGGAATGAGATATAAAGTGCAGAAATACCATTTTCTAAGAACCGTTTATGGCTAGAAGGGATTTTCTTTCTGCAGTTGTAAGATGGACTGACTGGAAGATGACCAAAAAAAACAAACAAAAAAAACAAACAAAAAAAACGTTACAGTAAGTTTCAATTTGTTAACTTTAGTTAAAGGGATAGTTCACCCAAAAATTATGTCATTATTTACCCAATTTCACATTGTTCCAAACCTGTATGACTTATTTTTTTTCTGCAGGACACAAACAAGACATTTGGACAATCTGTATGCGTGTGATGATCAGTGTTTGATTTGATTTGAAATTGTGTAAAGGCTTAGATATCAGTCTGTTCATCATACAAAGTGAGCATGTTGCTTCAGAAAACATACAGTATACCAGTTGAATATAGAAATAAGAGATTGGAATGAGGGTGAGTGCATGATGAAAGACATTTTTGGATGAGCGATCCACAAGGTATCATAAATAACCACGATAAACGAGCAATGTTTTGCCAGCACTTATTGTTCTAGGTTAATGTTATAGATAATTTATAAATATATGTTTAAGTGTAAATTCATGTTTGTTCATAATATACAGCTAATACAAATTTATACAAACTGAAATCAAATTTATGTTGTATATGTAAATGTATGTATTATTGTATGTAGGAATTAACATATGTTACCAAATGCTGTATATTGTTCACAATTAGTTTGTGATTCCTAATGAATGAGCTGAATGTTAATTAATTGAATTTCATTGTAAAGTGTTTTGAAAAGCATTGGTTTTTGAGTAAGAAAAACCACAGTCTTCCCAAAATCCCAAAGTGAGAAGATACAAGCAGAAGGTTGGAAAAGGCTAACTGACATGCCTGGCCGGAGCATTTTGTCCTGCTAGTTGCGTTGCATCAGCCTTCACCCTCAGCCAAGCGCCACAGATGCCCCAATCCCAGCATGCAGTTCATCATGGATGCACAGCATGTGTTGGATTCTGGCACTAGAACGTAATAATCAACAAATGCCTCAACAAATCAGACATGCTTGGTCATTCTACAGCATACTTTAAGAACTGTTTATTTTACAGTGTCAAAACGATTGTCATTTTGAGCGTAATATACGTAATGTCCAGAGCAGCCAGTGTTTGCATTAAAAAAAAAAAAAACTGACAGGATGACAGCTTGCTACCAAACGTACTTCAGCTCTCCACAAACTACAATATTACGCTTGCTAAGACTCTTGACAAACAACTGATGGCAGATATGGGAGTCTTATTGATTCAGCCTCGGTTTATTTACTCTGATATGAGAGTCTTATTGATTAACCTCTAAAATGAAGCCACTCGAAAGGCTAGACTTTTTCCTCAGTGGATTGTCCTTCAGTACTCATAAGTATACATGGCGTTACCATTACAGATGATTGGAAATTCCTTTTGATGTCCTGATTGCAATTTTAATAAGAAAGAACAAGTTCTCTTTATGAGTCATAAACCTGCTTGCTTCTAAGGCAGGAGCCGAGCAAACACACGAGAGGTCGCGCAAGTCTCTCGTGAAGCCTTTTTGATTGACAGAGAATGTGTTATTGCCTACCCGTGCAGTCAGTCAAGGGGATGAACGAGGGGTTGGAGGTCAAGAGGAGAAGACAAGGCTACTCAAAAGGTCTTAAACAATCACATGCTCACGCAAGCATATACGCTTAGGCGTTATCTAAAAGACAGAAGCATTGAGGATTGGGTTTCCAGAAGGAAATTGATTTGAGGGTTTTCCCGGTACGGGCACATTTGCTAATCAGCCTTGCAGGTAAACAGTGGGAGAGATTTACAGCCTTTTGCCAGAGAAATATAATCGACGTAGCTTAAAGGCTCAGGCGTCTCAGATATAACAATTTGCAGAGTGCAATGGTGTAAATCACAATTAAATCGGAGGGTGTGGAGGGCCTGCGACTTTTGACGTTAGGGAGCTGAGGCTCACACCACGAATATGTTGATGGGATTTCGCAGACGGGGGCTTTGGTGTGGGGTGGCAGTCGTCAGTTTCCCTCGGCAACCGTTTGACTTACACAAGACAAGCTACCAAACTTTGGCACCCGGGCTAATAGCATGTCTCTGGGATAGCGTGCAGCTTTCAAGGGCTTTCTGGAATCGGAGAGGTGTACGCCACGGTTTAATCTCCCATCAGAGGTGGCAACTGACTGCGGCTTCACAATGACAACAAAGGCTGAAAGTGGAAATGGAAATGGATTGGCACCACAAATGGAGCATCAACTGAAAGTGATTAAGGATTTTGGTATTGTGTATTCAGATGTTTTAAGATGCACCTGGCCTGATGTTGGTCCAGATGTCCGTGGCAAACCTGTGAAATTTCATGCCATTGTTTTATCCAACACCTGCACGGATGAGTTGCTGAGAGACAGAGTCCTTATAACGATCTTGGCAGAACAATTACACAATAAAATCTGTTTCCTGTTTCTCTGCTGAACAAACAGAGAACAAGATTCATTGGGGAAAAAAGTTTTTTGTTTAATATCAAATGAACAAAAGCCAATGAAGTCAGGCAAACTATATTTATTTTTTCTTCAATCAATTCCCAAGCAGATTTACAATTCCATTACCCCCGCATTGTCTACCTTGGTAAGGGATGCAGTAGATTTGATTGAACGTTGACCATGGGTCGAGGTGTACTAATAGGCTTTGAAGTGCTGCTGTGTGTAATTGTGTTCCCCACCACCAAATAAATGGCAGCTAAATACACATAATTGAATCCACCAACACTTTCAACTCTCTGAATATTTTATTATGGGATCTGAACAAAGTGTGGAGGAAAAGGGGGGTGAGGGCACCACAGTCAGCTTTTGACTGACATCTTCCCTATTCATCTATTATACAGCTTGTTCCGGTTATAGCAAGGTTCGCATCTCGCTCCAGAATACCAAGTCATACCATCTGTCAATTTGTATTATCTTCGTTGGTAATCAGGGCTGATAAGACCAGGGCTGGGGAGTAATGAAATACATGTAACGGCGTTACGTATTTAAAATACAAAATATGAGTAACTGTATTTCATTATAATTACATTTTAAATAGGTGGTAATCAAATTACAGTTACATCCGAAAAGTATTTTAGATTACCAAAGTGATTACTTTGAATTTGAATGTCATTTCTTAATTTAATTTAATTTAGTTTGGGGATTTTAACAAGTTTAACCAACTGATTCTCTGTTAAAAAAAAAAAACTGCATGCAGCAGCCTGTTCATTTAGCAACTCGTAGTGA
>NW_015664994.1:474146-474498 GCF_001515625.1 Sinocyclocheilus rhinocerous | reverse complement strand
TTTACTTATAAATCTGAAAAAGGACGTAACATCTCAGCGCAATGTAATGCCTACCTGCAACAAAACTTCTATCAGCGTCGAAGGATTCAACGTCTAATCTGAAAAAGCATCTTGAGGGAAGTTGTTCTTGATTTTTGAAAAATTGTATCCAGTAACTCGTTTTTCTATGTTCTCATATTTTGAGTGTTGAATGGTTATCATTACATTTAATATTTCTAAGAATTTAATTGAAAAATGACAACGAATTCTCCTAGAATTCACACTTTGCATTCAGTTAACAGATCCATACGAATCATGCATGAAATAAAAGTTTATAAAGTCAAACGATAGCTTTGTGTGCTTTACAGATGAA